>NC_072737.1:13035028-13114944 GCF_026930045.1 Uloborus diversus
CGCTGGGTCAAAAGTAATAACACAGAGCTTGATAGTATTCAACGTGCAAAAACAGTTCTTTGTTTTCGTTGTTTGTTGTAAACTGCAGGAGGTGTTTCAATCTTTGGCTAATGGTGACTGAAAGAGGTAAAACCGCTTACGTACGGTATGACCTATCCAATGACACACCTGAAATAATTGAATTAGTTTCTAACAATTTAAACTTCCGTAAACAAGGATTGCAGCCTAGCAATGGCGGTTTTACGGTAGGCGTAATGCGGGTAATTTCCTCTAATAGGAATCGGAAGCTCTTTTTTTTTTAATTTTAATTAAGTGAGAATATGTTTCTAGTCTACTTTTTTGTAAAAGTTATTTTAAGCATGAAAGAAGAGAAGAATGCCAAGTCAACAATGAATCTGGAAAACTGAAAAATTTGAAGGCATAAGGTTACCACTCCTTGCCTGAAAAACTCTCTTTTGAGGAAATAGTTGTCCTATTTGAATTAACTTTTTATATATATATATATATATATATTGACAACCTCTTGGCCCGAATACTCATTCTTACCTTCTACTTTTTAATTAGAACCAATTTTTATTCAAGTTTCAACAATTAAAAATGTTGAACATTAAAGCCAGCGGGGGAATTTGAATCTTATAGAAATTCTCATCTAACAGGTGTATTTGCTTTGAACAAGCTTTAGCGGAATGATCGTTTTATGTTGGAAATGGAGAAAAGTGTCAAGTGACGATAAAATGAAATGAAAGCCTACACAGGACCTTATCTTTAAACGTGTTTTACTTAAAACTTGAAACTGCCTCATCTAGTCTTTGAGAAAAAGGTTGGGCACCACTAACTAAAAACACTCTCGATCAAGCCACCTTTCAAAAAAAAAAAAAAAAAAAATTTGAATTTTGACATCTTGAATTCAAATTATGTTTTTCGCAATCACGAGTGTGTGTATGTATGTAGGCGTGTGTGTTTGTGTGTGGGGGTATGTGTGTTTGTGTGTGGGGGGTATGTGTGTTTGTGTGTAGGGGGTATGTGTATGTGCGTGTAGGCATGTGTGTTTGTGTCTGTGTGCTGGCATAAGTGTGTGGGTAGTTGTGTATATGAATGTGTGTGTGGGGGGGGTATGTGTATGTGTGTAGGCATATGTGTTTGTGTCTGTGTGCAGGCATGAATGTGTGGGTAGTTGTGTATGTGTGTGTAGGTGTATGTGTGTGTATGTGTTTGTGTGTGTGTATGTGTTTGTGTGTGTGTATGTGTTTGTGTGTGTATGTGTTTGTGTGTGTGTGTTTGTGTGTGTGTTTGTGTGTGTGTGCGTGCGTGCGTGTGTGTGTAGTTGTGTATGTATGCTCGTGTGTGTAGGACATGGATGCAACCTGGAGACGGCTTTCGCTCTAGGAGCAGCATCGTGAGGACCCGGTCGACGGTGATGCTTCAGAGGGTGGCGGTGGGAAAATAAAATCAAAGGAAATCAAAACAGTCAAATGAGAACAATAAGCAATCGTGATTGCTCAAAAAAGAAAGAAAGAAAGCTAAATCAAAATTGGTTCATCAGTTTAGGACCAATGACCCAGATATGCACATTAAATTTATAACACCCTTCTTTTAGCGTCTGAGGATAAAAGTAATGTTCTGATTGGTTCTTTTTACATCTACGTGAAATGCTCTGAAGCAATACGAGTTTAAAAAACTTTATTCACTTATTCAAACACGTGCTCAAACAAAAACAGCAAGTGCTGCCAAAAGTTAAATAATAAAGAATTTTCCCTGAATATGTACCCACATTGATTGATTTGGTGTAAATTCTCTAATGACTATCTTTATTTCTGGTTTATTTAGAAGAAGAAAGGTTTACAAAGCAATGAAGGACAGAAGAGGAAATTTTTCGGGAGAAAAATTCATCAATCATTTGGAAAAAAGAAAAAAAAATTAATTAATTAATAAAAAATCAGTACAGTGATTGATTTTTGACGCGATCACTATTCACTGATACTGATTGGTTGCCTGGTTAAGAATTGAGAGTTTGATGATGTTAATTCCGAACCTCTTTCCGAACTTTCAATAGCGGAAAAGGTATTTTCGCATTTTTAATCATGGATATCTCTAACAAAAAGAAGGAAAAGACTATAAATAATAATTTAGGGTGGTCCTTATTTTTCAACTTCGTTTTTTTCCCCTGCCTTCCTCTGCAGCACCGCCGTCGACCGGCCCCTCCCGGTGCTGCACCTCTAGCGAAAACCGCCTGTAGTTGCGTCACACACCTACACACATACACACACCCACACACTCATGCTGCACACAAACAAAAACACACACTCGTGATTGTGAAAAATGTAATTTGAATTCAAGATGTAAAAATTCAAATTATTATTATTATTTTCATTTTTTTACAATTCGTCTAAAACTAACACCAGGGAAAATATTGGGTCATTCCCACAATTTTAAACGGTGCCGCAAAAGCGACACAATATTTTTTTTTTTAATTCTGATTTTCTCCAAGTTTAATGGAAGAAGAAAATACGTTTTCATGTGCCAAAATAAACTAAATAATATCCACTATACATTTAAACTAATCGCATACGCGGCTTATATTTTACGGTACGGGGGTGCAGCGTTTGTGACGTTCCGCTTGCAGTTCCGTGGGGTAGGGTAGCGTGCTATGATGACTTATTTTGTCATCAAGCAGTTGTAGTACTTAATTTAATACGTAGTTACTTTTACTATTAAATATTTTTCTTCAATTTAAATAGAGTGAATAACTATTATTAAAAAAAAGAGGAATTTGGCAATTTTATTTCATTTCCTCCCCCTCTCTTTGCGGCACGCGATATTATTGAAATTTTACAACGTATTTTCTAGCAGTTCCTTACTAACATAAAAGGAAAAGAATTAGGGGTTAAGACTTATAGAAAGATAAATTAATTCTTCGCCTATATACTAAGGACCACCCTAATAACCATACTTTCAAAATGGCTGAAAACATTTGTAATTTAGTCTGGAAATAACCTCCAGATAGTTGAGAAGAAAGACTGATTTAAATGCTATCCTTAAAGGTTTTGTTAAAATGTTTAATTAGTGCTTAGCGCTTAAAGTCAACTGCCGCACCGAGGAAGATCTTAACTTTCGTTAATAAACTTGAGTATAATGATATATTCTCCTTAAAAGCTTCGTTAAAATGTTTAGTTAGTGCTTAGCGCTGAAAGTCAACTGCCGAAACGAGGAAGATCTGAACTTTCGTTAACAAACTTGAGTATAATGAAACATTCTCCTTAAAAGCACGTTAAAATGTTAAGTTAGTGCTTAGCGCTGAAAGTCAACTGCCGCACCGAGGAAGATCTGAACTTTCGTTAACAAACTTGAGTATATTGAAATATTCTCATGAAAATCTTCGTTAAAATGTTTAATTAGTGCTTAGCGATCAAAGTCAACTGCCGAAACGAGGAAGATCTGAACTTTCGTTAACAAACTTGAGTATAATGAAACATTCTCCGTAAAAGCACGTTAAAATGTTTAATTAGTGCTTAGCGCTGAAAGTCAACTGCCGCACCGAGGAAGATCTTAACTTTCGTTAACAAACTTGAGTATATTGAAATATTCTCATGAAAATCTTCGTTAAAATGTTTAATTAGTGCTTAGCGATCAAAGTCAACTCCCGAACCGAGGAAGATCTGAACTTTCGTTAAAAAACTTGAGTATAATGAAACATTCTCCTTAAAAGCACGTTAAAATGTTTAATTAGTGCTTAGCGCTGAAAGTCAACTGCCGCACCGAGGAAGATCTTAACTTTCGTTAACAAACTTGAGTATATTGAAATATTCTCATGAAAAGCTATTCTCATGAAAGAATGCGTAATTAGTGCTTCAACTGCCGCACAGAGGAATAGCTTAACTTTCGATAACAAACTTGAGTTTTATCAGCCGGAAAATCTGAATAACAAAGAATACACTTTAGCCGTTTGTTTCACTGGTTTTGTGTTCAATAAAATCTCGCACTGCCCATCGAATGCAATATTAAAATCAAGTTAAAATTCAATTGTTGAGAAACAAATTGAGAAAACAAATTATGGTGAAAGCACATGTTGTATACGGTATACATTACAGCGAATTCCCGATTAATCCGCGGAATAAGGTGGCACGGTAACTGCAGATAAGCGAAAACCGTGGATAATCCAAACAATAGATAAGAAACGATACTAGAGTACATAATAGCTACAAACTATGAATAACACTCACACATACATTTAAATTATAGCTAAAACCGATAACATTGAATGTAAAAATTATATGTAAAAGCTAAAAACGAAGAGTAGCCACAATCATAAGTTTAAAAACATTTAATGACTTTAATATTAGTACATATCTTAATTTTTTACAAAAAAGTCGGTTAGTTGTAGATCATCACCGTTAAAAGAAATGCGAAAAGACCCTCCGATAATTGAGAGTTTACTGTTGTTATGTACTGTTGTAACCACACTGTACATATACAGAATCCGAAGATTCTCAGGCACTAGGTCGCCTTCTCACCGACTAGTTTTTTTTTTTTTTTTTTCATACCAGCAAAAAAAAAAAAAAAAAAACCATTGCCAGTATAACTTCTAATCTAACGTATTAGTAAAATTCCAAGTAATGGGATATTTGACAAGTAGATCAACACTGACATGAATAAACATTCATGTTTTTCAACAAGCAATATTTTCTACTCTTCTTTTAAACAGTATATGAAAAATATACGACGGCTGAGGAACTGATATATAAAAAAATAAATAAATAAAAAGTTTGCATTTTGTATTTTAATTCCGAATTAAAGAATCTGGTCATTTAATCACCAATTAAGTCCAAAAAACTATGGGTTTATAGGAAAACAGAACGGTGGCTTTCTGTATACAGCTGGTATATCTATATCCTTTCAAGCATTTAACGCTAAAAAAAGAAAATTTCCATGAAGTGTTATTGTTTTCTTTCATTACTTGAGATTTCAGATATAATCATCAGTCTGATTTTTTTTTAATTAAAAAGTTTAGTTGTTAGCTTAAAATTATGGACAAGTCAAATCTTACTACCTTTCCTATAAAACAATTTAGTATATTCACACTACCTTCTCCTGCATAAGATTTATTGAAAAATTCTTGCAGACGAATATTATTCGTCCCCCATGTATCAGCTTTGTATTGCATCTTACTTATTCAACTCCAATGTAATGCACTTTCCCAGAATAAACCTGGGCAATTCTACAGATTTAACTAACTGACATTTTTAGAGCAAAACGGTGTGTATTTTGCAACATTGAACGCAAAATATACGTTGTACAGACAATCTTTTTCCCTGGATTATTTTACATTTTAAGCTGAACATTAATGGTATAATTGAATTTTTGATGATTTTTAAAAAGTTATCAAAAGTATGGTAACTGACTGACATGCTACGGTTTAAAATGTCAGTCGATACCGCGTATCTAACAAATTTTCAAAAATCAACCGGGATGTATTTGAGAATTAAATTAAACCATTAAATTCAACTTAAATAACATATTTTTAAAAAAAAACTAAGCACATCTCATAATGCAGTCAAAAGGACAAAATAACTTTTCTGGGTCAGAAAGGACAATTTAAGACTTCGTGTAGTTTTGGAAAATTCTAAGAAAATGACACCACAAACGAAGAAAAGTGCGGCTCAAGTCATGAAGAGAATTTCTTATCATTATCTAGCTTTCGATCACAACTTTGAGTGTTGAAACATGCATATTTTTCTTATTGGGAAAGTTTGGTTTGAAATGAACTGCACTTTTCTTCGCTTGTGGTGTCATTTTCTTGAAATTTTCGAAAACTACAGGAATTTTTAAATTGTCTTTTCTGACCCAGAAAAGTTATTTTGTCCTTTTGACTGCATTATAAAAAGTGCTTAGTTGAAAAAAAATCTGTTATTTTATTCTTTTTAGTGTAAATGTATTTCAGAAATAGAGTAATTTTACCTTCACGAAACTTCACCTTATTTTTTCATATAAATGCTCGGTACTAAAAAGAAAAAAACCTATGTACGTGTCTAAAACTTTAAGTAGTTGGCACTAACATTTAATCCTTGTTCCTCCCTAGAAGTTATGCTTGCTAATTTCATGCTTGCTTCAGAGGAGCCTTGATTCAAAATTTTCATTATGATTGCTTTTAACGTTACTGTTGCAAGGCAACGAAATTTGTAACAATGGGTTTTATATTTAAACAGTTAATAAGGAAATTACACGAAATTTGCTGTTTTCCACCCTAACTAAAATAATAATTTTATTTTAGAATTCAGCGCTAAGTTGTACCTTAAGATTAAGCAAATCATTTAGTAAAATCCCGAAGTCTCTAAGTGGTCTAGTTGCAGTGATATAAGCAAACCTCATATTTCTTCGGGACACTCAGACCAAGTATAACAAAAATGCTTAAAAATACAATAACCCAGCAAAAAAGATCGTTTGCACAACGGATACAGTTGAACTCGATTAATACAAAATGTCAAAAATAAACGAAATTGTTCGTATTAGCCGTTATTCGTAACAACCGTAAATAAGTGATACTGTGAAAAAACGAAGAAAGGCTTACCTACATTCAAAAACCATTACTACTAATTCACACATTGTAATCTATTAGTACATTCAGAGCATTAATCACTCATTTCTTTTAAATGAATGTTTTTGGGAAATATTAAAAAATAAAAATGACAATCGACAACCGCGGAATATGTTGTCCACAGGTAAACAAATGTACGGGCATTATTTTCTGCATAAAATATTTAATATTTTCTTCTCATTACACACTGGGACTTCTACTACCTAACAAAATGATGAATGATTTCTGAAAAAGAAAATTACAATATTCAATCCCGAACATTTTAAGTAAAGAGGTCAGAAATTTTTGTTCGTCTTAGTCGAGACTTTCAATTTAATTTTCGTATTATCCGTGAAATTTTTAATGTAATTAGATAGCAAACCGAACTTAACGAACAAAATGTTCGCATTAGCCGTGATTTCGTATTAAACGTGATCGTATTAAGAGGGTTCAACTGTATTTTGAGTTGAACATTACAAAGTACTTACTGCTTTGCTCTGAAAATGTCAGTGAATTACCCGTGGAATTGCCCACCACTGTGTTATGCAAATACTAAGCTGGACAATGCCTTCGCTTTCTGTCAAAATCATAAAATGAGATAAAATACTCCAACCTCCAACAAAATATAAAAATATATGGCATGTCTGCTTTAGCACGTTTTCCTGCTATCGGAATCCCTGTACATTTGGTTCTTTTGCGGCGATAGTCTTTCGGCAGTGAAAAAATCTCCCAGGCTAATCCTTTTTGAGAATTCATTGCACACCGCAGAACTGTGATCGGTTACAGAAATTTACATCATCCTAATCAGAACTCAAGAACAGATCGCTACGCCAACATTAAAAGTTCATCGTTTACAAGACTTACACTATCGTTTTATGTGATCAAAGCTATTCGCAACTCCAGAGCTCGAATACGCTACCTTGCGGTGATTAACAATACTAAAGGAAAAAGGTAAAACATTCCGTTCCACGTGTTTTCTTTGGGAAAAATTACAGGCTTCAGACAGTTTGTGGTGTATTGTAATTTCAGAGGAATAGAAAAGAAAGTTTCCCACAAACACGATGAAAAATTACTGTCATTCATTAAGCTTCAAAGCAAGTTATAAGTTACGGCATCGATTTGTTTTACCTTTTTCATCCGCCATTTGTCAGTGGCTGCAGCGCCCCCTATAGTTTATTGGAGTTACGAATTGTAAACCGCCGAATTTTTATTGTGATAAAGATTTTAGGCATTTTTTTCGGCGGGGAGGGAAAATTGTAAAACTGCGTATTTAAATGATGTTTTACCAAACATTTTTGTTACTTATTGTATTCTTTCATGCATTTAAAAAGAAAACTAACAGTCGAACTGTATTTTAAGGTTTAGAAAACTTCTAACTATGATTACACTTTTATTAGATACTAGTGGTACCCGCACGACTTTGCCCGTAATAGAAAATTAAAAGGTCTTTTGGCTCGCCAGTATATTTACAAGTAATGTATGGTGAATTTCCTCGCCAATTGGCTTGTGCCCATGTTACGGTTCCACGTTATGACAATTTCGTAATTTACTCGTCCATCTTATGATAATTTTGTTCTTAAAATTGGAATAGAAAAAGAACCACATCGAATTTCCGAAAAATCACTTCGAGGTGCACACCCCCATGCTACAAACTAATTTTGTGTCAAATTACATGAAAATCGGCCGAACGGTTTAGGCGTTGTGCGCGTCACTGAGATCCTGACAGACAGAGATCCGGACAGGGAGAGATCCTGACAGAAAGAGAGAGAGAGAGAGAAATCCGGACAGAGAGACTTTCAGCTTTATTATTAGTAAAAATTTTCAACATATACGAACGGTTTAGTCCTATATATAACACTATGTTTTATCTGAAAGTTAAGCTTGCGTTTTTAATTTATTCAAACATTTTAAGAAAGAATTTGCGATTGGTATGTACATCCTCATTGTATATATGATAGCGAATTCACTGATCGAGTAACGCTCCTGAAGTCACCAACCAAAGAAGAGGGGAGGGAAAATGTGGGGGTACTTGTAGCATAGTGTAGCGTAAGTATATGGACAAAGCGCAAAAATTGTCTTGGGGTAAAAAAAAGCTGGAAAACTAGTTAAAATTCAGCGTTTTTCTGAAGAAAAGACGAAAAAAAGCCAAGAATGGTGAAGTTTCAGATTTTTTAGTTTCCATTGATTACCAACAGTTACGGCAAAGTTACTTCTCGAGTGATAAAAATCTATTTTTCGTTTGTTCGTTTTTAATTAGTGCATTTTTTTCTTGCATTTTACTTTATTGTATTTCATTTTGTTACGCAAAACTGCTGTAGACTCTCAAGTAGTTTAAATCCCTTTTTACTGAATTCCAGCTTAATCAAGACATTTCTTCGAACTTTATGTTGCCTGTTTTTTCTATTTCTGTGTACAGAGTAAGAAATATTAAACTTTTTCGTAAGATAATGAAAATACTGTACATCCTATTCCGTTTTCTGTCCGACCGTTTGAGAAACCTGTTGATTTCTAAAAAATATACCTTGTTTATTCGACATTTGTGACGTGTTGGTTTGCAGAAAATAATTCACCTGAAAGCCTTTTAACTAGAGTAGTTTCCTCTGTACAATCTACAAATTATTGAGAAAATCAAACGTGACAGGACTAAGTCAAGATAATTTGAGTTATTTATTGACCAGTTAAAGAAAAAAGTTAAATATATTTATTTAAAATCTTTGAAGTATTTTTTCAATGCCGTCAAGAGTTAAAAAATGAATTTTGAACTTTAATAGTATTTCTTATGTCCATTGTCTGTGGTAAAGAACAAATAAAAAATAAATTGTAATTGTAAAAGTATTTACATTAATCAATTTTTTAAAAAACTTCTCAGAAAAATTAAAAAAAAACCCAAAAAATGGGCTAAATAATGGATTTTTTTAAATGTGTTTTTAAAAAAAAAACCCATTGGGTGCAACCCAATCGGGTCCAATCCGGCACAACCCTGCTTTATTTTGATGAGGCTGAACTGGATCCGGTCACTTAACTGTTTACTATTAAGTCTGTCATTTTAGGAAAATGAAGAAACGAAAAAGTAGTCAACAGTGAACGCTATTTACTGAAGTTTAGGGTTTATCCACTGGAGATAGGGTTCAAATTTCACCTATCAAAATACTCTAAACAGGAAATCACTTCGTTCAAATGTAGAAGCAATTTTCACCCGTCATACCTTGACGGGCGGTATGACGGGCGGTTTTCTAGTTGTATAATATTCAGTTCATGAAACTTGCTTGTAGCGAATTTGTTTAAATTAAATACTTAAAAAAAAATTAGTTGAGCTGAATATCGACTATTGATTATCAGAAAAATTAGCTTGGATATTTTACTTATTCATTTCCTTGCAAAAAATATTACCACTTGAACAGCATAATATGCGTCCGTGATACTTCGATTATTTGAAACTCCGTTGCTTTGAGAATCTAACTTAGGTAATTTGTTTTAGTCAAAAATAAATATAAATTGCACATTAAAATACGAATCTGAAATTCATTTTCAACATTTTAATAAATTTAATGTTTGAGATAAAACTGGAGATCAAGTGTCATGTTGCAATTTTTCTATAAGAAGTCGTAGTAAAAAAATTAAAAGGGGGATGAGGAATGCATTGTTTATTGCGTCATATTTATGATATTGTTTACATTAAAGTTGGGTGTAGACATTTATTAACTCTTACATTTAATTTTCTCATTGCGAATGAAAGTACATTTTTTTTTAATTGGAATATGTTTTCAAACTTTCCTGTGAACATTAAACACATTTCAAAGCATTTTCAAAGCTTCAGAAAAAAAAACAGCGATCAGTATACAGAAGACCAAATTCAAGTGAGAAATAAGTTGTTTAAATTGGAGGTAATAATTTTATGGCCTTGCGAAACTCACAGAAGTAAAAATTATGCAAGAAACCAACTGAATTAAAATGAGCTCTTCATGGAGTTTAGTCAATGAAAAAGCCAATGAATTAATGTTGCAGAATCGCAACCACGAGCTGTCAGGAGTGAGCCATAAATGTAATTGCTACTTTTGATTATCGTCTGCCTTAAAAAGTGCGGACACAGCTAACCACCCGTCTGTGTTAACATATCACTACAAAGTTCCTGCCTTAAATCGAATGAGAAAAAAAAAGAAAAAGAAGACCGACAGGAGAAACGTGACTAATTGTCCGCATTTCCGAGAAATAAAACACTCGAGCATCCCATTATAAATACTCTATTCATCACTCTGATTGGATGAAATAAAGTAATAAATTTTATGTCCTGCCAAATGGCAACACATAACAACGAACCATTTGGAGAGTCTCGATTGTAGCCACTACCCAGAACCGGTCGACGAAGAAATAAATCGGTAAATCAAAACTGGTGGTGAGGAGAGGAAGAAGAAGGGGGGGGGGGGGGTGCACGGAACGTGCGTAGGGTGTTCTTTTCTCACCAACTTGGACCATCCACAATTCCGGGAGCTGAAGATGGAAAGAAGAAAAAAAATTATATAAAGAGCTCGTAGCTCTATTCGCGTACATTTCTAAAAAGAATAGGGGTTGAATATCTCTTGGCTTCCGAAAGTTTCTCGGTGATAATTGGCTCGTTAGGCACTAGGGGTCACGTGACATCTCGGCCAATTACCGGCCGATTAGGGGGTGCCTGGCAGCGATCTCCGTCTGGTGGCATCATTATGTGCCGCTCCTTATTACTAAGATCTCCATTCGAGCCCCCCCCCCCCCCCCAACCTTCCTTCCATTTTTTTCGAGCTGCGGGGTATCAGCTTTTTTTTTTTTTTTTTTTTGAAGAATGAATATCACAGCTGATTACGATTCCTCTCTCTGGAAAAATAAAAAAGCTGATTTTTGCGACATGCCATGATTTTTCACTTTTTCCAGTCCCCGCTCGTGGGGATATCAGATAGAATTCTGCCAGATTGGATATCATTTTCCAGCGCTGGAAGAAATTGATTTCATGACATTGAATAATAAAAAGAAAAAAAAAATCTTAGCAATGCATTATTAACACAGAAAGATTGCCGAAAGATGATTTTTGCAAATAAAGCACAATTTGGAAATTCGATTTTATGAATATTCAGTTACACGATAGTAATTTAATGTATCGATACTAATTTTAGTATGGGGGATGTGGGACAAAGCGAAATAGCGGGGCAAAGTGAAATGGTGAAATATTTACTCTGCGTTGAGCGGCACCTATCTGGTAATATTTGAACAATGTGGTTGCACATGTAGTCTATTCCAGACAGGAAAAAATACCGCTGTAAAATTTATTACTTTATTTCATCCAATCAGAGTGATGAATAGAGTATTTTTAATGGGATACTCGAGTGTTTTATTTCTCGGAAATGCGGACAATTAGTCACGTTTCTCCTGTGGGTCTTCTTTTTCTTTTTTTTCGTTCGATTTAGGGCAGGAACTTTGTAGTGACATGTTAACACAGACGGGTGGTTAGCTGTGTCCGCACTTTTTAAAGCAGACGATAATCAAAAGTAGCAATTACATTTATGGCTCACTCTTGACAGCTCGTGGTTGCGATTCTGCAACATTAATTCATTGGCTTTTTCATTGACTAAACTCCGGGAAGAGCTCATTTCAATTCAGTTGGTTTCTTGCATAATTTTTACTTCTGCGAGTTTCGCAAGGCCATAAAACTATTACCTCTAATTTAAACAACTTATTTCTCACTTGAATTGAGTCTTCTTTATACTGGTCGCTGTTTTTTTTTTTTTTTTTTTTTTTCTCTGTTGCTTTGAAAGTAAATGCTTTAGGGGACACAGGAATGTTTTAAAACCTTTTCCAATAATAAAAAAAAGTACATTAATTCGCAAAGAGAAATTAAATGCATGAGCTAATAAATCAAATGTATAAGTCTAAATTTCATATAAACAAGCATTAAAGCACATGATAATACAGGCAATTTTCAAAAAATGATACTCTTATTGTAATAATATTGCTGAAAATCAAAAATATTATTTTTTTTTATTATAAAATAATAAAGTTTTTATTATTAACATTTTAGGTATTAATTGAGACCTTCTAATATGCAGTACAATATTTAGTTAGCTAATAGCAAGCTTATTTGTGTTTTAAATATTTTTCTCAAGTAGTCGAGTACATGCGGGGCAAAGTGTTCGTTTACTCACTCAATCATTTACTAAAACATTTACGTATTCATGTATTAATTGATTTATTTACATTTCTTCCTTTAGTAATTTACTTATTTATTCATTCATTCTCTTATTTTCTTATTCATTCACTCTATTATTCAATCATTTATTTTTTCTTCATACATAAATTAATTTAACTCTTCGTTTATTGTTCCATTTTCTATTCATTTATTCATTCAAAACATTATTTACTGATTCATTTTATCAAAAACACTTTTTACTGTCAAATAAAAAATATTACATTATAAAAATATTTCATTTTTCACTTTTCCGCATGAAAAAAAAAGTGAAAAGTTTCCACTATTTATTTAAGGATCAATATTATTACCAAAAATAAAAAATAATGTTTCAACGAAAGTTTTACTATAAAATACAATGATTTTTCTTTTTGTACTTTAATGTTCAAAACAAATTTCCAATTTGTTCATCTTGAAAAAACTCAGTCATCTTAGGCATCTCACTTTGCCCCACATTCCCCTACTTTTAATAATACCGAAGAAAATTCGTCAATACTTTCGTTATGTACCATGATTAATATTTATTGACATTACTCTTCACTTATTAATATTTAATTCATTTAAAGTTGTAATACGTAAAAATAGGTTTTATTGAGCGGCGAATATATATATTTTTAACTTATCAATACAAACTATCATTAGCAAAGAATAATACTTAATCATACATCTGGATTTCTTTTCAACGCGTTAAAATACTCCTAGACATTTTTTCTGGAGGAACATCATTTTGGAGGAATGAAGTGTATTCGAAAACTGGAACTAAAAACCATAAAAGTGATTAATTCCGTTTAAAAAAAAAAAAAAAAAAAAAAAAAAACGAACTTTCTGAGAATGAAATAAAAGATAGCAAGGAAATGAGATGTGTATGTTTCTTTGAATTTTTTACAATTAGAATGATTGACATTTTGTTTATTCAAAATGCAGCAATCAAACATTAAAAAATACTTCAGTGAAACATCCATTTTTAACAATTAGAATGTTCGACATATTGTTTACTCAAAATGTATCAATCAAACATTCAAAAATACCTAAATGAACTATTTTTTAACAGTTTAATACTCGACATTTTGTTAATTCAAAATGCAAAAATCAATCGTTCAAAAATACTTAAATAAAATATCCATTTTTAAAAATTTGAATGTTCGACATTCTGTTTATTCAAAATGCATCAACCAAACGCTCAAAAATATTTTGAAAATATCCATTTTTAACAATTTGAGTGTTCAACGTTTTATTCAAAATGCATCAATTAAACATTCAAAAACATTTAAATGAAAATATTAATTTTTAACAATTACAATGTTCGACATTTTGTTTATTGAAAATGTATCAACCAAACATTCAAAAATATTTAAAAGAAAATATTCAAACGTAATGCTTTAAAAACTCCATTTGCTTTTTTGTTTCTTTTTTCTTTTTTTTCATTTTCTACAATTCTAAATTTTTATTGAATAAACAGAAATACAAAGCTTGGAAATATGCTCGGCTCACTTTTCTAGTATTGTTTACGGTTCTTTCATGCGTGAAATACGTTTGTAGGAATTTGAAACTATATTGGTTTTATCACACGAAGATTCTTTTGAATAACGCTGTAAATACTCACTGGTGCATTATTACGACTTATTTATTAACAGAATATTAGCAGGAATTGATAACGCCTAATACAAGAGTTGAATAACATTGCTTTTTGCCTATCTCATTTATCAACAGAATATTAGCTGGAATTGATAACGTCTAATACAAGAGTTGAATAAAATTGCTTTTCGACTACTGATCCTACTAATCATAGTCTAAAAGGAGGAGTAACAGCAATTGTTGTAAAAACAAAACAGTCTAAATTAGTTAGTATTTCCTTTAAAGGGAGTGCTGAAGTTTTTGCACTTTGTACCAAAGGGTCTTTGTACAGTAAAACCTGTAAAGTTGACCACCCTTGTAAGTTGACCACCTGTCTATGTTGACCGCTTTTGTCAGGAACGGAATTAGCCCTATCTCATATAATGAAGGAAAACCTCTGTATTTTGACCACCTATCTTGACCACCTGTCTATCTTGACCACTAATGTACGCCAAATTTGGTCTGGAGTATTGTAAAAAACCCTTTGTAAGTTGACCACTTGGTTTATTTTTTTAAACTTTCTTCAGCATATTATTTTATTTTATTATTTATTTATTTATTATATATAATAATAATATATTTTTTTTTTGATAGCTTTCAAAGAATGTTTTTGATGACATACTAGCATTTTACTAACTAAACAGCAGCATAAAGCTTATGCTGCTCTTTATTCTCCAAACTTGTTTTTCATTTGTTGTTCTATTTGAGATAGCTTTTTGTACTTAGTTCAATAAAAATAGGGTGTCAGTAGAAAAGTTCAAAGTCTTTTCTTTCAGTTGCAATATGTTGTGGCAACACAGGAATTCTGCTAAAAAGAGCAGGTCCGGATCTATACATTTTGAGTCCCCTGCAACAAAATATGTAGGGCCTCTCCCCAGTGGCCAGCAATGTCTATTTGTGAAGCAAATAAACCTTAGTGCTAGTTTTTTTTTTTCAATTTTTTCAATATCTAGGGCCGTTAGCTCCTTTAAGGACGCTGGCCCCTCGCACTGCGGGTACGCAGAACTGGGCCTGCTAATGAATAATGAGTAAAGTTACATGTTTCTGGTGCAAGGGATTAAGAGATAGGACATTTTAATTTTGCCTTTATGAACTGGGAGAGTCGAGCTTGTTGCTTTTTGTGCTATAAGTTTTACATAAAAAGGCTTCAGAAAGAAAGTTAGTGGAACATGAGATTAATAAAAAGCATGAAATATTAAAAGTAATTGAAAAGGAAGAAAGACAAAGAAAATTAGCTGACACACATGGAATTTCTAAAACTACAGTGTCTAATATAGTTCAAAACAAGGGGAAAATAACAAAAGTATTTGAATAGTATTTTTAATTATTGTTTCACTTTCAATAATGTTAAACAATGAAAGTGGAGTTGAACAGAAAGAGTAAGGGTGAATTCCTCTAAGAAAATGAATACATGGTGCAAGAAATGACAAAAAAAAATTACCACCCTTTATAAGTTGACCACCTGTTTAAGTTGACCGCCAAAGTACTGCACCGCGAGTGGTCAACTTACACAGGTTTCACTGTACTACTGATCTCTGATTTGAAAGTTTTGGAAATTTTCCTACACCGCAATGGGCACAGTAGGAAATGGACCCCATGTGCCTGTTGTTTCACTGAGCTTAGTAGCATTCGTACTAGTATGTCATCGCAATATTCTACCCACGCAATGTCATAAAT
The DNA here is from genome assembly GCF_026930045.1 of Uloborus diversus. Classification (NCBI taxonomy): domain Eukaryota; kingdom Metazoa; phylum Arthropoda; class Arachnida; order Araneae; family Uloboridae; genus Uloborus; species Uloborus diversus. Next base: position 13,051,102 of record NC_072737.1, read on the forward strand.
TGTAGAAATTTCGTAATTCTGTGAGAGGAAAATGTTTTAAAAAATTTAAAAAAAAAACATTTAGAAATTCAATTTATCTGGTTTTTCTGCACAACTTTTATTAAAACTATTTATTTTGCATCCCACTTTTCACTACCTCGTAGTTACCCCAAATAGCAGAATAATATGAACCAGGTTCATGCTCAATTGTAGAGCTTGAATGCGCCATCTTGAGGTGATTAAATCTAATTAGATAAAAACGTAAAACATTTCAATTTTGTTTGCACAAGGCCGAGTCTCATTGGACATATCTTATCATACGTAAGTGGATAAGCCTTGGTTTTACTTCTTTCAATAGCCATTAGCCAAAGACTGCTTCGCCAGCCATATAGTTTATTTCAATTGCTAATAGTCAATATTAAATGGCTTTTCTTATTTCGTAGTTTTCGGTAACTATACAATACCTTAAGAGTTTCTCTAGTCTTACACCAACAGATGCAGTGACTCTCTATTATTATATGCGTGAGGCAGTTAAAAATACAAAAAATTGAAGATCAAAGTTTGGCCGAAGGGCTGCAATCTATTTTTGATCTTTTTGCACTTTAGTTTTGATGGTATTTGTAAGTGTATGTTAGTTCGTAAGTTCTTCATGCTTTCAATTTATTTGTTTCTTTATTTTTCTCCTTCAATGTTCAATTTTTTTATATTTAGTTGTTTTCGTTTTTTTTTTTAAGGGAATGTAGTTTAAAAAAAGAAAAAGCTTTATTTCGTTTTAACACTTTAAACAAATTTTCTCTTTTTCTGAAATTTTACTTTTAATGTTATTTGTATGTGGACGTCATCTCATGTCTTTATGTTTTCATCATATTTGTTAATTTTTCTCCCACTTCAAGTCTTTATAATTAGTTGTTTTCTTTTTTATTTAAAAAGGGAATATTGTCTAAAAAAGGACAAAGCTTTATTTTGTTTTAACATCGTAATTTTTTTTCTCTCTCTCTCAGAAATTTTACTTTTAGTGGTATTTGTATGAGGACGCTAGATTATGTCTTTCTGCTTTCATAACTTTTTCCCCCTTTCATTTTTTTTTTTTGCTTAAATATTTTCTTTTTTATTTTAAACTGAATGTAGCCTAAAAAGGGACAACAAAGCTTTACTTCGTTTTAACACCGCAAACAAATTTTCTCCCTTTCAGAAATTTTTTCAACTTAGCGTTCTACTTGTAAACGACATTGTTAATGGTTCGCCTCTAAATCCACCACGAAAAAGAGTCGCTTTTGTACTTTACGTTTCCTCACAAAAATAGCAATTCTACTTGAAATAAAAAAAAGAACTCCAAATACCTGCTGACAAGCTCCTTATGGCCGAGTTGCTTATTCCATTATTTAGAGAATAGCACTTCTCAGAGCGAGGCAGAAGACAATCCTAGTTTAAACTTTGCCCAACGAGAGACCAACCTATTTGTTTCGGTGCTTGTGTTCTATATAAACAAAAGGCGGAGATGAAATGAAAATAAATGGAACTGCTCCAGAGGTGATTTGTACTCTGTCCGGGAAGGTTCTTTCCCTTTCGCATTCCAAACATCCTTTGAGGTGTAAATAGGAAACTGGAAAAGTTTTTAGAGAACGCTTGCTGAATAATCTCGCACATTGTTGAATACTTCAACGAGCTCATTTTCTTTTATACCCGAAATGAGGTTGTGTAGCAAAAAAAGAAAAAAAAAAGTAAACAAACGTGCCGTCTCAAATAACTAAAATCTCATTTGGAGAAAATTAAATTCTTTTTTTGGGAGCTGCGTCAGGAGTTTAGTCTTAGCGAGTCATCCTCATTTTACTTTATTAACCGCCCACAATGCCCATTGTAGAATAATAAAGAAGAAGAATAAAATAATAAAGAAAGAAAACCCTTAAACCATATAAACAAGACTGGAGGTAAAGTAATATCAGTAAAAGTAAAGTAGTCCACAAAGAAATACGATGGTTATCTACATACATTAAAAATATGATTGTGTTCTTGAAAATTACTTTTATTTCTTTATGCCTGGTGGCAACGTTCAGTTTGTTTTCAAGCTAAAATAGGACTACTTGACCAGTTTATCGAGTACTATTATTTTCATTACTTTTCATCAAAATGTATGTAAGAAGCAGCTTACCGCGTCGCATTTACATTATCATAATCATATTTCCAAAGGGTGTGTTTTGTGAGTATGCCATAACTTCTTTTTTACTTTATCACATTTTTACTTCCTTTTACAAAAAAGGAAGTATTGTATTCGCGAAAAAAATTTCACTCAAAAATCGGCCTTAATTTCTATTTTGCTCACCCCCGAATGAATGTTGGGTTTTTTCTTTTTTTCGACTCGACCACACGTGGATATATGCCTAAGAACGTACAGACACCCGAAATATCTATTTTGACGATCCCCGAGTTAATTACAACGAGTTTTCTCGTGAGGTCTGTATGTACGTTTGTATGTGCGTATGTATCTCGCATAACTCAAAAACGGTATGTCCTAGAAAGTTTAAATTTGGTACGTGGACTCCTAGTGGGGTCTAGTTGTGCACCTCCCTTTTGGTTGCATTCGGAAGTTTCTAAGTGGACTTTTGCCTCTTTTTGGAGGGAAATCACTGTTAATTTCGATGTAAACTCAAGTGGTGTTATAATTTGGCTGACACTTGGCGATATATCGCCAATCTTTTGGTCGCCAAGTTTTGTCGCCAACTTGGCGACAAATTTGGCGATTTTTTTTTAAAAATCTGGTATCGATTTGGTCACTGTTGGTGATATTTAGAGAGTAAACTATTGAATCACATTAAAATTGCCAATCATGGGGAAATGACATTAAATTAGAGTAAAAGGAAGTCATGTGATGCACACATCAGCTCGTTTAGTAAGACATCATTTTAAACACTTTTTCCCCGCTATCGGCGAAAAATAAACAAACAATTCACATTTCGCTGTTTTCCGACAAATTATACTTAACAATAGATTTCTGGTAATTCGTTTTGTTTAATTGCAAGCTTCCACATGCATTGTTAAAAAGAAAACTTGTGCTGCTATGCATGGAGGAGCAAAAGCGGTGAAAGTTATTTCCCCGCAGGAAAGTCTGCCTTTTATCTTTAAAGAACGGATGTAAGTATGTGAATACGTACCTCAATTATTAAAACGCTCATTGTACTTTTTTGAATGTGTTTGTAACGTTTCAAAAAATAAACTACCTCTGGTTTAAACGAACATTCATTCCATACTTTTTACCACTTTACATCCAGATGTCACACTTACTCCAAGTACACTGGGTACTAGGAGTAGTGTGCTTGAAGTTTGATTAAGAGCGAACTCTTTATAAGGAACAGCTAGTTTCTTATAATCCACAAAGGGTAGTAGATAATGCGAATGAACTTTAAATAAAATGTTTGGAAGGATGTTAGTTCACACAGGGAAAGGAGCTTAGATGCGCCAATCAACGCTTAGGAGATGTTTCTATAATTGATCAATCGGTTCAGCCGCCAAACTTTGGCTATAATCTGCCCATTACGTCATTGAATTTTTAAAGACTTTATTGCTAAGAGCCCAGTTTTATTGAGCAATCACGATTGCTTATTGTTCTCACTTGACTGTTTTGATGTCCTATCATTTTATTTTCCCACCGCCACCCTCCGCACCATCAACGTCGACCAGCCCCTCACGATACTGCTCCTATAGCGAAAACCGTCTCCGGGTTGCATCCATGTCCTACACACACGCGCATACATACACCTACACACACACATACACACACGCCTACATACAGACACCTACACATACACACACACAAAAACATACACACAACTACCCACACATTCATGCCTGCACACAGACACAAACACATATGCCTACACACACATACACACATTCATACACACAACTACCCACAAACTTATGCCAGCACACAGACACAAACACACATACACATACCCCCTGCACACAAACACACATACCCCCACACACACGCAAACACATGCCTACACACACACACACTCGTGATTGCGAAAAACATAATTTGAATTCAAGATGTCAAAATTCAAATTAATTTTTTTTATTTTTTTTTTCATTGATGTGAATCATTTATTTGGTACTTATCGGTGATAGGTACTTTTTCTCACTTACGTACGTTGGCGAAATCGAGCAATAAATGGAAAATCGGCAGTAATAGTTATAAAATCTTTAAAATCTTTTTGAATATAGTTATGAAGATATTACTGACGTGTTAGTTTTGTCACGCATGGCTTGGAAAAATAAAATGAACTCAAATGAAAAATGTAGAAAATGTTTCTATGGCTATAATGTTTCTATGACTATAAATTTTTCAATCCTCACAAAACTTTGTCATAACTTGTTAAAGCTGATCTTAATTCCGAAGAGTTGGCACTTGAGCGCAAGAGTCTTGCGCGGGTTCAGCTAATATTATTTTAAGTTTTATAACTATAAGAAAACTAATCTAGTAAATGGGAATGGACATTTAATCGCAGCTTCATTACAATCAAGCGAAATAAGCAGATTTTACTTCATAATTACGTTAAAATAATATCAAGCGCAGAAACGCTCGCTGTTGGAAAATTATACACGTTATATATCAGTCAGTAACATCTGAGCCTGTGATTAGTTGCTAAGTAGTTGGGGTCGAAGGGTCTATGGGTATCGAAGACTGAAGAAAAATATCCTTCCTGTTCTGTCTTACAGTCAACACGTTTTGAAAGATGCTGAATTAATTTTGATTATTTTAAAAAATATATATATATATGTATCCGTATCTACTTGAGAAATGAATTTGTTTGGCCTATTATAACTGGAAATATAATGTATGGAATCGAATAAAGTTTGATACCCATATCCTCCCATATGAGTTGATGCTGAGAAGTTTTAGAAACTAAACTATTTTACGTTTTGCTTAACTGATGTATCTCAAGTGCCAGGTCTCGCATGAAAGTTCTGGAGATAGTCACTCCAGGAAGGTATTCTGAGTTATTTTCAAGCAAGTGTATTTCTTACTTTAAAAGACAAAAACCTATTGAATTTCGACATTTGACTTTAAATGTCAATATTCTTATTCACTTAGCAAAGACAATGGCGAAAGCCCGAAAATTTCTGATGAATCACAAATGATTGTTGACATTCTCCAATATCGGAATTCTCCAATATCGTGCTCATTTCATCCAGCTGGATGAAGCAATTAGTTAAAGAGCTGCCAAAAGATTAAATAAAATTCACTGGTAAAGAAAGGCATGCTAAAAAGAGAGAGTGCTTCATTAGAACTTGAAACCTAAACATGTGCTCTGAAAAGTTATCATAGATTTCAAGGAAAATCCTTCCTTCTCTGTGCCCGTTATCCAGTTGCCTTCAATTTGTCAAAGTGCAGCCAAAAGATAACAAATTCTTCAATTACATATACTTTTTAAATTTTTTATAAATTTTGAAATATAAGATTTGTATTCAGATATAAGATTCACATTTCTTACCTTTGGGTGGATTAATAGGAATGCCTGATCTGTACAGATTTTCCTCGTGTAACCAGTCCCTATTTCTCCTCACCGTCCTCACGGACATCGCAACTATAATTCCCAGGAACAGACCGAACAGGATCCGCCTCCTGAGCAGTCCCTCCTGCCTCTTGTAGAGTTGCTCGAAGCCGAGAGCAACCAGGAGGCAGAATCCCATGGATGGGATGTAGAGCACCCTCTCTGCCACCACAAATCCCACGTAGAAGAATAGATTCGTGGCGGGTATGAAAGGGATGACCAGAAGGCCGATGGCCATTATCACAGCAGCGTGGCACTGACAGTCTGTCACTGCCTGGAAAGAGTGGGTGCCACCGTTGGCCACCGTGCCATTGGCGGTGCCTGTCCGGTGGTGGCCGTTGGCATATCCACAGTTGTTGTTGTTGTTGTTATTGTTGACACCGTTGGAGATGCACTTTCCAGAACTGGTAAAGTTCTTGCTGCAGCAGGTAGTGTATTTCCCGAAAACAGAGTTCTTGCTGCCACTGTTCGTTCTGACCGACTGTTTGGATCTGTACGAGTAGCAGGAACATGCCTGCTTTCCCGCTAGCCTGTGGTTGCAGTGTCCAGCACTGCCGCTGTAGGCGCACGGTTTGGTCAGTGTCCTCGAAATGTGGAACAGGAATTTGACGCCAGACAAGTAGAAACAGGCACTGAAGATATTCCTGGGGTCCATGGGTGACGTCAGCAAGGGAATGGCTTCCATGGACCAATCGAAGCTGAGCCACCGCGGACAGAGCAGCAGCCAGAAGTTGAAGGCTGGCAAGAACAGGAAGGTGAGGGTCCGGGTCATCAGGGAATCGCTGTCAGAGGCCGGATTATCTGCTGGCGAAAAATTTGGTGCTTGGCTGCCCATGAGGTGGAAGCGCAGGGCGAGTAGTGCAACGGCTGCTCCAAGCAAGTGCAGCAGACCTTCTCTTAAAGGACCATAACTTTTCTGAAAAGAAAAAATAGCAATAAATATCATAAACAAATCACATCACAATCTTATTTCATTTTATGGGGAATAAAACATTAAATAACAATGTAAACAGTATAAACCTATTGTATTCACAAAATGTACCAATAAATATAGAATAAGATTTTTGGATGATTATCTGAAATGTGCCAATGTTATAATTTAAATAGGAATCCTGAAATACAAGTTCGGTTGTCAGTTGATATTTTGGATTAATTATTTTTAACATCCCATTTTGAGACGAAGTAAAGATGATTTTCTTTCACTGGCAGGCAATACAGCAAATATCATCTTAGGTTCAAATTTGAATAAATAATAAAAGTTCTTAATTATTACATGCAATGTTGGCCATTGATAATAATTTTATTCCAAAATATTTGTTTAAAAGTGTTTGTGTGACACATTTAATGACATCCTCTCATAATTTTCGCCTCTTTTCCCCTGTAGAAATGCAGCCCTCCTCAGCAATTCAGTCTTAGACATTCTATTCTGTTGGAAGTGAATTGTTCTCTATATTTGAGCTGTGGGAGCTCAGTTGGTTAAATCCTGATACAATTATCTAGATGATTTTATTCCAGTAAAGTTTGAGCGAAAGATTTCACTTTACTATCTGATTATTATGTTTTACCGTAGCACTCGCATGTCATTGTATTGGTGACATTGTGTCCTTATCCCAATGAAGACCTATAAGGACGGTGCCTTCATATTTATGGGAATTTTTAGGACAACGTCATAATCTCTAAGACATGCCATGTGATAAGGGCAGTTATAAAATGTCTTTATTAGAATAATGAGAAATACCTCAAGAACTAGAACGCAGTCCAAAAATGTCCGTAAATCTGGAGAAACTGTTATGTTTTCATAAAAAAAAGTTTCATCTTGATCTAATTTCAAAAGTATTTCGAGTTGATTGGAAAGTGTCTTAAACTCAATTACGAGAACAATGAAATAAGAATGCTATAACAATACGTATACAAAGGGCCTATTTGTTCTGCTTGACTTGCGTAATATTTGCAGTCAAAAAATTAGCACTTTTTGTTTTTGGTGTAACATACCACTAAATTGATAATGTTGAGTTTTAGATTCTTTGTTGTGTCTACGTCAGTATCGTCAAAAGTAATAAATCATTTCCCCCAAATAATGAAATCCTACTGTGTTCTTCTTCAAGAAATGTTTTCTCGTATACCTTAGCATTCATTTTGCTTTTTTTCCCCTCGTGCTGAACTAGTAATTTCACGGTGATTTAACGGGATAAAAAGGGTATTCTGTCACTCTTACTGAGATAGGGCTGACAGTTTTATAGGGGAAAAAATGTGTAAGAAACCGATAATGCGAAAATTTTTTTTTTTATGTTGTTTGTGTAGCTCTTCTCATTCAAGGTGAGTTGAATGATGCATTGTTGAACAGTAATTCTGGGGGGGGGGGGCAGAAACAGCTCTAGTAGATATTACGAAAATGTACAAAAATATTTTTTTAACGACTAAAAAATGAAGACCTTGTTTCCAAAAACCGTCAAGTCAAAAGCTTTAAAAATTGACTTTTCGGTGGAAAAGATTGAAGTACATCCTCACCTCAGAGCAACAGTAGGATATCTTAGTGTTATTCCTTGGATTAGATGTCTTACTGTTTTGCTCTGAGGCAACGACATGTTTAGCAATGTATTTACAATAAGTAGAAGTTCGAAGCAGAGTTTAGAGTCGTATTTGAAAGCAGAGGGTGAAATTCATGCTTTTTTTTTTTCTTTTTTCTCCCGAAAATATTTAAGTCACAGTTAAGTTTTGCACCAAAAGGGATTAAGTTACAATTACTTTTGGCGCCAAAAGAGATTAATTAGGGTTTAACCAATTGCAACGTTTCTTGTTCTTTCTCTAGTAAACTATATTCTATTTCGCTTTGTTTGTTTAGAATAAAAGACTTTTTTTTTAATTTTTGGTCACAAGAAATCGCTAAAATTTACATAAATTACAAAACAAACCTTTTGTAGAAAAATCATTCGAGTGTCACGGCTCACTAAAAATCAACTCGTTATCCACAAGTGGCTCGAAATTTATAGTTTGGAAAAGCGACCTTCTAGTAAACTATATTCTATTTAGTTTTTAGACTAAAAGACCTATTTCAGTCTCTCTTTTTTTAACGCTTGTCTTCAAAAGATCTTTAGAGATTGAAGTCATTTACAAATCAAACCTCTAGCAGAAAGATCATTCAACTGTCACGACTCGCTAAAAATATACTCGACACATTAACTACAAGGTGCTCAACACTTAAAATTTGAAAAGCGACCTTCAAGTAAACTAAATTCTATTTAGTTTTGTATATTTAGACTAAAAAGACTTATTTCAGTCTCGATTTTTTATGTTTTTCTTCAAAAAATCTTTAGAGATTGAAGTCATTTACAAAACAAATATCTAGTAGAAAAAGCATTCTACTCTCACGACCCACGAAAAATTCACTCGTTAACTACAAGTTTCTCTACGCTTATAGTTTGACAAACGATCTTCTAGTAAACTATATTCTGTTCTGTTTTGTATGTTTAGACTAAAAGATTTATTTCATTCCCTTTTTACCTTTTTTTTATGTTTTCCTTTAAAAAAAACTTTACAGATAGAAGTTATTTACAAAACAAACCTCCAGCAGAAAAATCGACCGTCACGACTCACTAAAAATATTCTCGACACGTTAACCACAAGTGGTTCAACACTTATAGATTGAAAAACCGACCTTCTAGTGAACTATATTCTATTTAGTGTTCTATGTTTGGACTTTTAGACTTATTTCAGTCTCGTTCTTTGATGTTTGTCTTCAAAAAAACTTTAGAGATTGAAGATTGAAGTCATTTACAAAACAAACCTCTAGCAGAAAGATTATTCTGCTTTCACGACTCACTAAAAATCCACTCGTTGACCACAAATTTCTCTACGCTTATAGTTTGACAAACGACCATCTAGTAAACTATATTCTGTTAAATTTTGTATGCTTAAACTTTTAGACTTATTTCAGTCTCTTTTTATTTATTTATTTATTTTTTTGACGTTTTATTCAAAAAATATTTACAGATTGAAGTCATTTTACAAAACAAACCTCTAGCTGAAAAATCATTCTACTCTCATGACTCATCAAAAATCCACTCGTTAACCACGATTTTCTTTACGCTTATAGTCTGAAAAACGACCTTCTAGTAAACTATATTCTATTTAGTTTTGTATGTTTCGACTATTAGACTTATTTCAGTCTCGTTGTATTATGATTGTCGTCACAAAGTCTTTTAGAGATTGAAGTCATTTACAAAACAAACCTCAAGCAGAAAGATCATTCGACTGTCGCGGTTCACTAAAAATCCATTCGTTAACCACAAGTGGCTCGAAGCTAATAGTTTGAAAAACGACTGCTTACTAGTAGGCTATTCTTTTTAATTTTGTTTGCTCCCACTAAAAGACTTATTTCAATCCCATTTTTCAAAGTCAACTTCGTGTCCTCAATGCGGCAATAAATAACACACATGGTATTTAAATAAATAACTAAAAGACAAAAAAAATCCCAGCGTATTATCCGAAAACCAGTCAAAACAAGCGAAGAGGCGAGGCTCTGCTTTATTACTTCGGTAGTCCTCCACTTGATTTTTACTCCGTACGCATATTTGTTTGGGCTTCCCGGGGCATCTCGTCGGGGCGGACGGAGTCACGAAGTGGTGATTAACTCTCGTGTAATGACACCGTGATCGTGTCATTGGCGAAGAATCGAATCCTGCTCACGTTCCCGATCAGTCCCCGGGGTGAACGAAGAAGGAATTAACTACGTCTCGGAGAATCGCCGCGCTGTGTTATGACTACATTACGTCATCCATGCCAAGTGATGGAGTTGGCACTCGCGCACGATTTTATTCGTCTGCGGAGATGGGGAGGATGGGGGATCGTGATTCCGAGTATTATTCCCATGCACTGTTTCGCAGGCTGTAAATAGCATAATCGGAAAAGATTCTGGTAAGAGCACGAAGATAGGTACGAACTAGGTTTCGGGGGGGGGGGGGGGGGGGGAGATTCAAAGTCGAAGATCGTTGTTTTGTTCCATATTGCCTCCCTAACACAGCGTTGCCAATTGAGGATCCTTACCAGGAAGTCACACTAATAGTATCCTTCTAGAAACCCTTTACATGATTCAAATCCAGAGAGCATAGCTTAACAAGTTTTTTAAAAGCATTTGCCTTCGTATATGGTCGTTCTTGAGATACAGTACAAATTTGATATCTCGAATCTCTCGGGATGGGAAAAAATTTCGAGATAAAATTCAATTGCTGTTTTTCGAGATAAAATACAATTGCTGTCCCGTCCTTAGAGGGGCTATCCCTTCCAGGGGTGCAAGTGGACTCGAGTAAAATTTTCTGAAGACTGAAATTTTCTCAAGACAGTGTGAAGTTCTCCGAAAATAAAAGAAAGCTGGACCCCTCCCCCCTCACCTCCCAAACCTCCTGTAAAAATTCTTCAAATATGCACACAAAAATCATTGAGATCATTAAAAATAAAACCATTTAATTTTTTTTTTTTTTTTGATAAATTTTTCAGTTTTAGAATGTGTTGTCAGCCCAAAATTTTCGGAAAAGGTAACCTAAAATGTTCGGAATTTTCGGATCACATACACACCTAGTCCCTTCCTTTAAAAAACCATTTGTATACTCCACATAAATTAACACTCCAGGGTCCGTCGTACCTATCGCTATTTGTGGTTATACCGGATGGATGGGGACCTGAAGACAGCCCTGATTTTTTTATCCAGACCAGAAGCAGAGCTATCCTTGGTCCAGCACCCCCAGAGGTATTGATTCAGTTGCAGGACTTCGTGATCACGACACAAAACGTGCTCCAATCCCCATTAGCGAGCACGGAGGATCTTCGACCGGCCGGGATCGAACCTGGCATACGAGTCCGGCGCCTTACCGATCAGGTCACCACTGCCACCATTTGTATACGTACTGAATTTCGCTCGGTTCATTACAATTTTTTATGGTGCGCCCACAAAAAAAATCATCGACATGCACACATATATACAGATAGACATTTTTACAAAACGTTCGAAATAAAACCAGCTTCATCAAAAATTTTCACGAATCCAACACTTTACTCTGTACCTTTTGGATGTTAGGAAAAAGTGAAAAGACATAGCTCCAAAAGTAAACTTATAACTAAAGAAAGCTTTCTAAATATTTATTTCGCACTCCTTCTTTATAATCACATATTTTAGACTCTATCAACTAATATTTCCTCTAGTTTTCCTAACTTAATTTAGTTAAATTCGATTATAACTTTATTGTGCTAGCCAATTGAGGAAATTTACCAATAAGTCACACTAATAGTACCTTCTTGAAACCCTTTACATGATTCAAATCGAGAGAGCATAGATTAACAAGTTTTTTTTTAAAGCATTTGCCTTCGTATATGGTCGTTCTTGAGATATTATTTTTTAAGTTTGACCAAAAATGAAGAAGTTAGTTGGAAGGAAGGTAGTAAAATCTTGTCAAACCATGTTGAAAATACTATACAGTATTTCGTTAATAGTTTTTTTCCCCCAGGAAGCTTTATTTCTTTTCCGTCAACAGCTCGTAATTTGTTCTGCCTTTTTCACTTGAATATTAAAATTCGTCAGTCAGAATTACGATTTTATCGATTTTTCACCCTCATCAATTGTTTTAGAGTTTTTGTCTCGCGAATGGGGTGAAACTTTAACCAAAATTGTTTTCACTTGGGGTGTCTTAATAACAGACCCATCATTTCAAATTTTTTTAAAGGGAGGTGGTCAAAGGTATATTTTACCGAGAGACAACAAAACCCATGCCCACAAACATAGAACGGTATTGATTTCCAAAGCCAGAGGGCGGGGGTCCATACTCCTGACCCCCTAAATGACGAGCCAGGGTTAGATAACTTTTTACATCTCCTGGGCTATGAAAGCAACAACTTGACTCTTTATTAAAACTCTTTACCTTTTACGTGCTTTGCCATTGGGACATAAAATTGAATAAAACCGATTCGTCAGTGGATATTTTTCAGTACTTTAATTTAAAAAACTAGGGAGCTCTGCCTCCTGCTCGTTAACGCTCACCAACCCCCGAAGATTGCCTCGCAATCTTATTTGATTTTCAAAGATTTAAATCGTCAGTCAAAAAGAAACAGATTAAAAACGCATTATGAGTTTCCTTTTTAACAGAAAGTACCCCTTCCCCGGGTTTCAAAATAACTTGCGCCAACTTGAAGAGCCATAAGGGCTAAAGGGCTCCTCAGCACCGCAAAACTGTAGTTTTGTATATTCGTGGTCTCTAGTAATATATTATGCTCTTTAGCTCGGGGCTTGAATTGAGTTGAGCCTAATATTTTCCGTTAAAATCGAAACCCTTAAAGTTTGTGAATAAGGGAAAGAAGAAGCATGCGAATCGAAAAGACGTAATTATGGCAACGCCAAATGAAACATCAATAATTTTAATGGAGATGAGAATAATTCGAACTTCATTTTTAACTGCTTGTCACTTTTTTCTCTTTGAAGATAGAAGCTCAGTTTTTCTACCATAGGTCGAGTTAGATCTGGAGTAAAAAAAGCCGCTTTTTTCAGTGGTGTCAAAAAGAAAACTGTAGAACAATTCCTCTGTTTTTTACTGATAGATGTAATGAAGAAAGTAGTGCCTAAATTTTAGCTAAGCCTAAAAAAGTTCGAGCTACAAACGCAAATAACTCTCGCCGTATTTAAGTTAGAGCATTGAAACAAATTGCGTAGAACGCGGAAACTTCCACCCTTTCCAACGATATGTAATTATCAATATGTGCAAGTAATTTTGCACCTCTTTAATAGGCAATAATAGGCAATTTGCGCGAAATTTGAGCTTAAAATATTAATTACAAAAAAACTAATTCGAATTTTGAAAAAAATAAAATCCCAGGTGCACACCACCGGGAGTCGAAGTAATTTTGTACAAGATTTCAAGGCTGTAGGTGCTATGGGGTCTTTTGGACGCACGCCCACCACAGACTTCCTTCCTGAATTTCTTTGAAACCTTACTTTTATTTACTATAAAGAAATAAAGAATGTAGTGTGGAAACTATTTTTTCGTTCCATCGTTTTATATTAATTCTATTTCCACTTCAATCAGTAGCTCAAAACGTTCGATTGAATTCGAGCGAGATACACTCTTAATTCAAAAGAACGAAAAAATAGCTCTTAAAAAGAGTGAAATCTATTGCGGGTGCATTCATTCTTTCTGAGTGCTAGCTTTATCGAAAAAAGACGCTTTACGAAAACACCAAGACTAAAACTTTTCCATTTGGAGTGAAATTCGGAAAACACTCCTTTGACGAGCGAAAAATAAAAACATTCTTTAAAAGATGGACTCGAAAACATTTTCATTGGTTCGATTCTGTCACGTGATTTTGTTTAGGGAGAATCTGCTGTACCTCCACGTTAGGCTTACCCAACGTTGGTCGCGAATACCGAGTGGATGTCGCTATCTAAATGTCTTCATTTAATGAATTAAAACAATATTTGTTGCCGAATGAGGTTTCTGAAGGAAATGCACAAAAAACTGCATGGTAAGTGTGAAGAATTTTCTTTTTTATTAAAACTTGTAACTGTTAATATTTCTTGAACTGCTCGTATATCGTTACAAATCACCCACGTGCAATGTTACGGCGAACTTTTTGTAACTTTTCTTCCAAATTAATAAAACTTTCATCAACAATTTTGTTTCGGTCATCGAATCAAAAATATGACATTTGAAACAGTCGTTACCATCTTTGGTGTGTGCGTGTACTGTATATATATTTAATGGCAGGTGTTACAAACCCGACCATGCGCTATAGGTCGGATACCGAATCCGCTCCCGATGGTCGGAGCTCCAACCACTGCGTATATTTTAAATTAATCAAATATTGTTTTTGTGTATAATAAACTTTAAAGAGCATCATAAACTTTGTATAATACACTCATTCATATGTGTAACGGGCCATTCATTAATTAAGTAAGGGTCCTGAGGGGGAGGGGGTGGAAATTTCTCTACATACCCTTGCTTGGAGAGGGGGGGGGGTGTTAGATCCATTCTTCGTAATATTTTCCAAGCCAATATTTTATATTAGAAATCCGCGGTCAAGTGGTTTGGCAAATATTATATTTCATTTGCTTCAGGAAGGTAAAAGTATGTATTATAGGATGAGCTGTTTTTTACTTGTGTTTCAAAGAATGAAACGTGTAAAATATAATAAAAGAATCGCACTGTAGTGTTTTGCATGTCTTTTTTTTAATTATTATCGCATCATATACAAAAATTATTTGTCGAAAAAACATTCGATCTGGTCTGTATTCCTTACAGTAAACATTTCTTTACTCAAAAAGGTTTAAAAAAATAATAATAATGATAGTTAATTTAAGAACGATCCCAGTGATGTAATACTATTTGTTATTTTATTTTTGTGAAGAAAAACGAGTCTTACGTAAGATGGGGGGGAGGGGGGGGGGGAATCTTACATACCCTTACACAGGGGGAAGGGAAGGTCAAAATGTTTTAAAATTGTCCTTACGTAATTAATGAATGCCCCGAAGAAACAAAATTGAATTCAAACGTATCTTGTCACAATTTATGAGTGACTTCTTAAATTAATTTGGACTGATGTAACTTTTAAAACATTATTAATGTTAAAAGGCAGACCCAGAATATCAATATAGAGTTTCAAAATTTTAAATCTATTTGTTTGAAATTGTGTGGGTTTTTTAATTTTATCTCAATCTTTAGATCCGGAAATGTACGTAATATTGCACGTAGGTGATTTGTAACGATATACGAGTAGTTCAAGAAATATTACCAGTTAAAGTTTTAATGAAAAAGAAAATTCTTCGTACTTACCATACAGTTTTTGTGCATCCTCTTCGGAAACACTAAAAACAGTTTTTTTTTTTTTTTTCATTTTTTTAACTCAAAAACTAAATTTTTTTTCAAATGAAATAACAGTTTTAAAAACAGTTTTAAATTCAAATACACAGCATAAGCACATGAAAACACGTTTAAAAAACAATTTCACCAAATGATAGTGAAATGATTTTACCTATTTTATTCTAAAAAAGAGTGAAATATCGGTTTTCCAAAACGGAAAGCAGCCACTCATTTAGGATATTAATTTAGTCTTAAAAAAGAGTGAATATAACTTATCAAAAAGGAGTGAAACTAGCTTATCCAAAAGGAGTGAAAATAACCGCTCCGCAAAAGGAATGAAATTCACTCCTATAAGGAAAGTGCGTTTTCAAAACTGCAAAGGAGTGAAAATTTACTCAGTCTGAGTTAAAATCGCTAGAATTTTTTAAGAGAGTACATTTCTCAAAGCGACACACGAGAGCTCCTGCGGTATCCTTTCGAAGAAACCACCTTGCATTCTATTAATTCCCAGTTAGCTAGAAAACCTCCCCCCTCCTCCCCACAACCCTTCCAAGAGCGGGATTTCGTAATTCGCGATTTCGGCTCACATCATCCGAAAAATTTTCCCACCTTCGCATAATTATTTTTTAATGGACGGCGAAGTTATGATGTCCCCCCCCCCCCTCTTGCTTCATTAACTGTTCCTTAAGTTTCAACCCCATTCTAATTTAGACGTTTGCGGTTTCGCAAATACCCCTCGGGCCCGGGGGGAAATCCCCCTCCGAAGGAAATCATTAATTGCTGCAGCTCCCGGAATCGGGAGCTTGCGAAAGATTTAGGGAAAATTTGCATTTTTATTCCCTTTGGCTTTGTAACTTTTCCCTCTCTGGTTTCTGTCAGTGCTGTGTCGAGTGCCGCCTCGTTAATAGCTGTACTGAAAAGTTGTGTACACTCATTAAAAGAGGGAAAGTAAATCTGACCGCAGCTTATTAATATTTAATGAACGGTATGATTTCTATTAATATAAACAATTTTCTCTCATTCTAATGACGTAGGAAATGTTGTCGAAACTGTTCTCTCGCAAGCCATTTGAGCCTCACTTTAAAAATAAATTACCATTAAGAGCTTCACCTACCCTCTTAACCATGAAGATGGTTATTTAATTGATGGTTTAAGTCATTAATGTACATTACATCAGTTAAAAGTAAATTTTAAAAACTCAAGCGTGGAAAAAGCAATTATCAAGTGAAACTGTTTGCAAATAAGTCTTTTCTCTTTTTAACAACTTCTGCCAACTTTATTTGATAGTGATTTGGGATTTCAGAAAGGTGAATATAATGCACGAGCATGAAATAGCAAAACTGAAGGAAGTATTTTTCAAATTTTAGAACTAGAAGCTAGAAAAGATGGCTCGCTCAAGATAGCTTAAAACATCAAATAGAGCTCGTTGAATTTCGAATCCACCCCAAACTAACTGAAGACTTGAAGCTGTTATCATACTATTTTATGAATTCAATTCTGATTTGAAGTAAAGTAATTACCGTAGGCAAATCTAAGAGAAAGTCACATCTTTATGAAATGGTCAAGAAAAGTAGGTTCTTGCCAGAGCAACAGTAAGAGTCAGAGATACTCCTCTTTTGCACTCTGAGAACATACAGTTGGCGAGGGTGAGCATTGAGCACTAGCACACATTCTGGAACTCGGCTTCAGCAAAAAACTTGTCGAAGGAAGCATGGTGTGAAATTAAATTACGCATCAATGTGTTTTTCTGTAACAGAATTACAGAAACAGTGGATTCTTCAGAAAAATTATTCACCGGAACAGTTCTATAAAGCAACCAGTTGCTATGAACATCAAAGATGAAGGCATGACCAGATTGATCCGAAGTGGTTCTTAATTCGAAAAAGAGAAACTGTTTTGACATTCATAAGCTGTAGATATAACGGCAGTAGAAAACATCATTCTCAGTTTGGAGCTCAAATTGCAGAGGAATCAAGTCTCAAAATCAACTTCCAAAATTTGGCTTTAAAGTACCTTTTTTTTTGGGCAGGAGGAGGACTTTTTTTGGAAATTGGAAATAAAGAGTGATTAAGGTGATCTCTTGTTTTATGTTCTTATTTTAGTCATTTTGAGTACGACAGTAAAAATGTAAATGAAATAAAGAGCCGGATAGTGTAGCTTAGTTCTGCTTGCCTAACTGAATAATTTCTACAAGCCATTAAATCGTCAGGTTTACAGAACTGGCCAATAAAAAGTAAAGAAATGTTTTAAAAAAATAAGAGAGCGGTAGCAAATATCAGCATTGCAACAAACAGCATGTCTACAAAAACCGATGAGTCATCAAAGGAAACAAACCAGATTCAAAAGCAAAGAAAGTTACAGCAAGAAAAAAAAAGGAGAGAATCATGAAAATTTAAACAAGCTTTTTCTTCAAGAAGTTGGAATAAAAGTTTCTGCTGGAATTCTTATGCGAAGAGGATTTACTGATTATGACCAAATGATACTAATGTGAGGAACGAATTAGTTAACTTATGTACAAAACATTTTTAAAATAATGCGAACTGCATTGCTTTCAACAGCGTAGCTCATCGTCATGTGGCAGTCAAACAAAAAACCCTGTTCCATGTTTGCTGCTGGGAAACGGCCCTGTGATATCCTCATCATATATCTGTTCTGTAATAGGGGAATGTGGAATCACACGAAAAGGCATTAAAGAAAAAAAATGAGTAGTAATTGGCAAAGTATAGTAAAACATGTTTTTTGAATCATTTGCCCTCGTTCTCCCGTAACCGAAATATAAATTTTTAAAATTGGCTGATATTTTAAGGAAGTTGCCAAATTTAGCGAGAAATGGAAGTTTCTGGAAAAAGTGATCAGATTCTCCACATCTTTGAACGTTATTGAATTTGCAGCGACTGTTTAAGAGTTCATTTTTCAAATTTGGTGGCTTTTTTTTTAATGCCGCCAATCTTTAAGACCTTATGTCTCGATAACGGTGAGACAAGGGCAAATGATTTATTGCGTCAAGCATGATCCCACTACACTGTTTTGATTGCTGCTTACTCTCCCCCCCCCCCCATTATTTCACTAATCAGTAATGTTTCTTCATAAGACAAATGGAAAACACTGTGCTTACCTCACTGATGACTTGCAGGAAGTCCTTGGGATGCAGCCTGTGGACGACGCATACGTCGTACAGAGCACAGACGGCGAGCACGGTGACCCCGTGCTCCTTGGTGAGCATGGACGCCGTTGCCATGGCGACGCTCGCCCACAGGTACCGCCGCTTGTCGCGGTACTTGCAGTACCGTCGGTACGCCAGAAGCCCCAGCAGAAAGAAAAGACACGCCCCCAAATCCGCCCGCCCCACCACGCCCGCCACGGCCTCGGTGTGGACTGGGTGGGCGGCAAAGAGAAGGGCGGCGGAAAAGGCGGAGAGGGGGCTGCGGACGAGAAGGGCGCGTGCCAGGAGGGCGAAGAGGGCAGACACCAGGGCGTGCAGGACCACGTTCACCAGGTGGTAGGGCCCGGGCTCTAGTCCCGACAGCAGGTAGTTGAGGCGGAAGGAGAGCACGCAGAGGGGCCTGTAGGACTTGTGTGAACCGCTGTGCGTGAGGGGCGTGCCCCAGAAGTCGTCCGTGAAGAGCCTGGACAGGGGCGTGCTCGGCAGTAGGTCCTGGTTTGTCTTGATGGCTCGGCTGCAAGAGAAGAAGTAAATGGAATAAGTCTTCAAATGACTAGAAAATTTTGAGAAGTCTTATAAAGTGATGATAATAAAATTATACAGCTTTAGAGATATTACAGAATTACACGTTTAACACGATATTACAGAATTGTACAGCATTTAAGAAACCTCAACCAGTTTTTTGCTGAAGCAAATGCGGTTGTTTTCATTTTGTGATTACCTTATAAATTTGTGTGTGTGTGGATAAGGGGTAGCGGTGAAATTGATCCCCCCGTACTAATGCTGAAAAATATGAGAAACATGCTTGAAAATGCTAAAATTTATCCATTATTATCTTCCGGTTCCACTTCATGCGAAATTAAGAGAAAACGCGTCATAAGAAATTCGCCAAAAACAAACTTAAATTATAGCAAAATTTTATTTACTACGAGTGATTGATATTACGACCCTTTTACATTAATAGGATATGCAAAGAGGCAAAATTCGGATTTATGCACAAAAAAAAAAAAAAAAAGTTTGCACTCTACAGCCACCGGTAGAAAAATCACTACGCAACCCGAGAAAGGGAAGGATTGCACAATGATTTGTCTACTGTTAGAGTCATTTCAACAACACCAGGACATGGTCCTAAACGATATGGAAGACAATATCTGTACCTTGGAGCCAGAGTGACGTAACTCCAAAAACCTAGATTTTCCTCTTATTAGTGCTTTGCATGCTGAAACCTATTCCACACCAAGCCCTGTTAACGTAATTCTTAAAAAAGTCATTTAAACAATATCGGGACATTTTCCTAAAGCCCCTATATATACGAGCCGGCGCATCAGCTTTAGATCAGCCATTTTGGATCGGAGCGCGTGTTTGAGTGGTTGTCTTTTCTAGCGAGTTATCACGTTTGTTGATTGTTCATTGCGAGCGATTATTAGCTGCGCGTGAATTGGTCATTAAATAAAATATTATTTACGCCAAATTCGGAGAAACACGAAACTTTGGTGGTAACCCTAGCAGTGCAACAATGAAAAATCCGATCCAAAATGGCAAAACTTAAGCTGATGCGTCAGTCTATCTATAAAGCGGCTCTACATGGTCCTAAGTGTGATATCTATGGATGATAATATCTGTACCTCAGAGCCAGAGTGACGTAAGTCCAAAAATTGAGATATTCCTTTTATTACTGCATTGTATGTTGAAACCTATTCCACACCAAGCCATGTAAGCATAATTCTTAAAAAAAAAACTTTTTCAATTTTTTAACAGGCTTAAAAGAACACGCGTCTTATTCTTTGCATGAGCCAGAAAAAGTTTTCCTCTCTCTTGTAAAATTTCCATAATGTGACTTCCATCCTTCTTTCTCTAAGGTACAGATATTTCACAGTAGTTTTATTCTGACACTTAGTGCATTATGCGCCATTCACATTAATTTTGTGCTGCATCTCTAAAGTTTAAAACGTATAAATTTTCCACTACATTATAAAAACGTAATGAATACGTTCTGAATCATACAATTTTAATTCAAAAACATCTTAGCTCGTAGAAACACATATAAAGAACAGTTTCTCAGACGAAAAACCTTTATAGGGGCAAAAAACATTTCATAGCTAAAAAACAATTTACTGCCAAAGAGAATTTGAAATAACATCGAAGCACAGAAAAGGGAATCAATACGAAATATTCATAATTTTTTGTTTCTGGATTAGAGCAAAGCTTTCGGGAAATGGTCTCATAAAAATGCCATCCGCAAATCCCAGCCAATAAAAAGTTAAGAACAAATCCTGCTTTTCGTGCAATAGAAATGAAATCCGTTCTCCTGAAAATCGGCGCTATTTTCAGGACAAGAAATTGGTGTACCTATATTCGCCGGAACCGTTAAAAAAACATTTCGCGGCATTAGCATTTAGACAACTCTACTCCATTCGCCACACTCGCGCCATCTATCGATGGACGAAAGAGCGGATAATGGAAGGAGTGAAATAAATGTTCTGAATATTATTTACATTATCCCAGCAGTTACGTCGAATATTTTTAGCATCGATTTGGCAACAGATGTTTATCGGAGTGTTCCCGGGCAATTATAATTTCAAAACAAGGAAGCGGGAATGAATCCACTGCTCGTTTTTGAAGTTGAAGTTGCAGTTAAATTTTATGGTCATGTCTTTATTTTAATTCTAGCGGTATTTCTCCATCGAGGAAATTGCCGCCGAATGTAAATTTTTTCGATTGTTTCGGAGCACGAAATACAAAGTCAAAGCCGCTTCAGATTTTGAGGAGCGCGAATTTCCGATATAATGTTTGTCCTTATGCGAGTTAAACTGCTTCACTGTGACTGCTCTGGGTAAAGACAAAGGACAGGAGGGAAACGAATATTTTCGCTTAAAATGTAGAATTGCGTGCCTTGTGCATGCAATTCATGTTCAATGCATTACATTTCATAATTCGAATACATTTGTATCACATGACGCATACGTATTCGATGGGAGTTTCTTTATTTCTTCCGATTTAGAGCTTTGCAATGAATAAAAGACGGAAACGAACGATTTCGGAAACTGAGCAAATGTTTCACAGAATGAAAAATGTTTATTGGAGCTGAAAAAGAGAATATAAATTGCTTTCTATGAGTCTCTTTCGAATCTTTTACTCTATTCTAATTGTAGTCTGTTCTTTCATTGATTGCACTCTTAAAAATTGACAATATTTAAACCAACGCTGATATTGAAAATCATTTTTCACAGATCTTTTCTCATAGTGTTTCAATTTTGTAATTACTTGTGTACTGTCTATGATTTGCCTATTGCTTTTGACATGCAATCAGATAAATGAAAAGTTTTGTTTACTTCAATAAGCTAACTACCTCATTAAAACGGTATAGTATTTCATTTATTTAACTAATAGGAGCTTTGAATGTTACATTCTTAAGATATTTTAAGCAATTTTAAAATATTTGTGTCATAGCAGGGTTTCAGTTGCTTGCTTTGTTGAAAAAATACTGTGCAAAAATTTCTTCTCTAACATTGGTTATTCGGGTTATTTGTCTTTTGTGTGAACAAATTTGTAATAATTTCTTGGAAAAACAGATGTTACTTGTACTTAATAAAAATAGTCTCTTAGATTTATTTTATCAAGCATTTGTGTCTATGCAATAAGATATAAACTGTCTGCCTTTTCGAGGAAGACTTCTGATTCCTATGAGTTGTTGATGCGTCGCATCAGAGGAGACTGTTTTAAGTTCATCACACAATCCCATCCACTGACTAGACCAAATGAGAACAATCCTAATACGCAATAGTCACACAGGCCTTTACGAACTTAAATTAAAATCTCATTACCATCGCAGTTAACATCTTTAAAAATTCAAAGATTTGAAAAGTATGTAACTTTTTCCGCTGTCACTGAACCGACTGAATTACTACATAGCACAGCATAGATTCGTAGTCTAAGAACTCAATAAATGTTCCACCTCATTTGTTGCAGCATGGTGTACTTTGTTGCTTCAGAAGATTCATGTCCTTCAACCTTTTTTTGCCCTCGTATCTGAAAGCTTTGTAAGTACAGGAACGGTGTTTAATTAGACGCAAGATGTCCCTCCCAGTGCCGAATTTATATGATTTCCTTAAGAACGTATTCCATCCATTTAGTTTGTCCACAAGTTAGATCTGCCTCACTTAGAAGATTGACAACCTCACACAGTTTTTTACACACAAAATCTAAAAACAGTTTTTTCATGAACGGTGTTTAATCAGTTGCAAAATGTCCTCCCCGTCCCCCCTGCCGAATTCATACGTTTTTGTAAATGAATTCACTCCACCTGAAGCATCCATTCTGGGGCCATCATTCTGATTCAGAGAAAAAATGGCTTTCAACAGTTTTTTCATTACATGTCCGAAACTGTTCAGTCAGATCCACCCCCTACCCCACTTCCTCCTCCTCATTCTGTTCATCCTCGAAACTGTTCCACCTAATTCGTCCATTACCATGGGCTACTTTGACAGTTTACTAAGAAGATTGGCGTTCTTCAACGGAGATGTTCACCTCGTGGTTAGCAGCAGCGTACTTGAAGGGTGAATAATCTGACGCAAGAACATCCCCCCCCCCCGAATATATTCGTCTCATGCGTCAGCTACAACATCTGTTCATGTTCACCATCTAATCAGATTGATGCTCTGGCACCAAATTTATGCGCCTTATTTGCTTTGCGACTGCTTCCGCCCTCGTTTGTTGCCGATTGGAATTCTTCTCCCTCGGTGGAATCCATGCTCCCGACCACCACCAAAGCGACATGTCCCCTCCAGAAGGGGGGGGGGGACAAACAACTTCCTCAGAGAAATTGAATTAGTGTTCCGCGCTCGACATTAGGGCTGCTCTGAGGCAGAGAGAGGAGGGTGGGAACGATACGATCATTTTCGTCTCATTGATTCGAGGAGAGAAGACACGTGGCCCGGAATGTTTGGAAAAGTATCCGTTTATTCTCATGTTCCTTAGTATAGCAATGTGTATGGATTTTTTCCATTTTTTTTTTCCTTTTCGATTTTCTCCTATTGATTTTATTTTCAATTAAGAACATGAATGGACAAGGAATGGCATTGACTGACCGCAAATACATTTTACCTCACTTGAGGCTGCCGTGGTTTTCAATAGAAAAGATAAAGTTCTGGTTTTTTTTTTTTTTTTTAATCCTTTGCAATTATTATTAGGCAAGAAAGATGCTAATAGTTATAGTGAAACTGGTATATATTTGGCTCTCGCTCTGTATAAATGTTACTGTGGAAGTCCGAAACTTAGTATATGTCGACATATGACAGTGAATGTCAATATTCACACAATTTATATATCTTTACTAATAATAAAGCTGAAAGTCCCTCTGTTTGTCAGGATCTCTGTGACGCGCATAGCGCCTAGACCTTTCAACCGATTTTCATGAAATTTGGCACAAAGTTAGTTTGTAGCGTGGGGGTGTGTACCTCGAAGCGATTTTTCAAAAATTCGATGTGGTTCTTTTTCTGTTCCAATTTTAAGAACAAAATTTTCATAAGATGGACGAGTAAATTACGAAATTATCATAACGTGGAACCGTAACTTGAACACAAGCCAATTGGCGAGAAAATTCACCATACATTATTTGTAAATAAATATACAGGCAAACCAAAAGACCTTTTAATTTTCTATTAGGGGCAAGTATAGTATATATATATATATATATATATATATATATATATATATATATATATATATATATATATATATATATATATATATATATATATATATATATATATATATCGGCGACGAGGTTTGAGGACTCTTGAGAAAATTTTCAGACTATTTCTTAGTTGGGGGGAGAAAAACCCTAAAATATTTAGTTATGTTTTTAATCACTCGGCTTTTTACGGACTATGTGCAAACACACACATGCGCACACACAGAAAAGGTTTATCGTTGACGATATACTTTTAATTGATACAAGTGCATGAAAATTCATTTAAAACGTCAACGGAGCTCATTACAATTCATTTCATTTGTTTGAAAAAGTAAAAGTTTAACAAAAACTATGATATCCGTAATTTCGAGCCGAGCTTTTCCAGCCTCGTGCTTTAAGAAACTAAAACCAACTAGCGCAAAATTCCCAATAAATAATCAAAAACTTAAGTGAGAAGAAAAGAAGGAGGGAGAGGGATGAAATGCTGCTGTGTCAACACTAAAAATATTCCGACGCATCAGCAGAAGCTGGAAACAATGCCACTCGAGAAAAAAGGAAAAGGAAATAAATGCCGAAAACTTTCACCGGTTTCGGAAATATTTTCTTTCGCTCAAAGATTTAATGCGCTGCCAAATTTTCGACAGATAGCCCCAAGTTTTTAGCCAGAGAATAGAATAATTTCGTAACAGGTTGCAGCACCCATCTGCGGCACCCTCATTCTAGCAGACGATGCTGAATTCGAAAATTTCGAGAACATGTTTCCTTATCGACATCCCTCCCTCTACGTTTCTTTCTTTTTTAAGAAGAAAAAAGTTCTTTATTGATATCGATCCCCGGAAAAGTTTGGAGACATATTTCTTTCGGGGTAGTCCCGGCGGATCATCCGTTCTGGCAGACAATCTCCGGAAAGATGGGTGGAATTTCGAACGTTTAATAAAGAGGAATCTTTTGAACGTCACGCAGAATCGACGATAACTTGATAACATTCAATGTTCCGACAAAAAGGTTCGAAAACTTTCTTTCGACAGTGACCCACTTCTTTTTCATGGCCCTTTTTTTTTTTTTTTTTTCTTTCCCCACCGTTACTTTTTGAGTTTAATCTCCATCTTTACTTTGTATTTCGGCTTCTAAGTTACTATCATAATGAATTTCCAGAAACGTGGAATTTAATAGCTGTATGTGACACCAAAGTTTGACGTTTAGTTGAGCGTGACATATGTTACTGCGCAAGACCGAAATTGGAGAATGTCCACTTTTACTGACGATTCTCCGGAAATATTCGTTCTTTCGCCGATGTCTTTGGTACGTGAATGATGATATTCACCGGCTAATGTCGACATTTTCCAGATTTCGGACTTTCTAAATAACAAACATACTGTCTGTTCTCGAACTCTGCGACTAGAAGCTGCGAACGGTTCCAATTGAAAAAGGGGTGATGGTTTAAGGAAGCGCAGTTCCCGATGATTTCAGTTTTTTCTTGCTCGTTACTTCCTTCTTGCTATCACCCCTGTTTTGATAAAATCAGAGGAGACCTGACGCATGCGCAAATTCGAGTAAAGTTTCGAGTTAAAATATCGGAGAGTACTATGAAATCCATGAAATGCATTCCAATTCTTTTCAAGCCCCAACCTATCTCTGTTTCCGAACGTACCCTTGTATTCAAGTGAAATTTATTCTTATGGTTTCCAGAAAACTGAAAAGCTCAGTGTATGTATTGAACAGGATTTATAGGCGAGATATTATAAACGGATCCTCTGAGATTAAGCACACAAGTCCGACACAGATTTGTTCCAAGAGCAATAAATAAAGATCGTATACCATCTGCAGCACTGGGGTCATCATAAGCGGGTCCTGGGAAAACAAGCAGACGAACTCGTAAGTTTTAGTTGTCAATGTTGTCAACAAACTGTAACTTTAATAAAATGCTGCAATCAGCTTTCTGTCTGTGGTGAGGTTTGAGTTTGGATTAATTTTCTGCTTTGTGTAATGTTTAGTTACAAAGATACTTGTATATTTAACGATAGCAGACAATTCGCCTTGCTACTGGCAGTGTTTATTTCAGTCGTAACTTTTGTGGACAGATTCGATTTCAAATCAAATCAAATGGGGCGGGTCAAAGCTCATGATGGATTAAAGGTATCTATATCCTTACTTTCTCAAAATAATTAAGATAGCTGGGATCATTAAAGTAAGAAAAAGATTACTTTAAATATCTTTATCATTTATTGTAACGAATTTTTAAAAAACATTTAAGTGTTCTCTAAATCATGCTCATTTAATAAGACGTTTAATAATAATTTTAAATACTCGAATTTGTTCGTTAAATTTCATATTGAAGATGCTTTGTAAACCTTGTTCATTATTTGTTGATATTATTCTACCTTGTACTGCTTTTAACAAGTTCTTCACACTGCGAAGATTATATGGATGGATCCAGTGAAAACAAAAACGTATTTTTTCAGGTTAATAAGACAAACTAACTATTTTTTAGTTAATTTTAAATCTTTGGAAATTGATTATGTAATGTAGTTTCATTTGCTTTTTTTTAATGGTTTAAATTTTTTGCGGCATTACGAGTTGAAATGATAATTCTCAAAACTGAAAAAAAAAAAATAAATAAATAAATAAATAAATAAATAAATAAATAAATAAAATAAATAAATAAATAAGTAAATAAATGCAAACAAAATTAATAAAAATAAAACTTTCCTTCTGTTTTATTCATTGATTTATATTACGTAACAACCTATTTCCTTACACTGTGATGTTGATTTTGATGGATACTAGTTTCTCCAGATGCTTTTGCAATACGGTATTTCTATTGCAGCATTTTCACACTCAGTTCACCAATTGGTACGAGACATACAATCCGTAAAAACTTTCACGTGTCGTTCATATCATAATATTCAATTTTTAAAAATTGGATTGGAATAAATAATTCTTTGGCTGTTCAGGACTCCTCATCCTTTCTATTGCGCCAATTGACACCTCTCATTAATTCCGCATCAATTATGTTGCATTTCCATTACATCCAGAATGTAAAACACTTTAAAACAGGGAAACAATCGTGAATCAAAGATGGAAACAACGATTAAAAACTTAAATCGCTATTTCTACAACTATTCAATCATGAGAATTACTTGCCGTGGCTTTCTAGAAATCTGGCGTTTTTATTTCAGGAAATCAGCCGCCGAGGAGACGACAAAAGAGGTAAAAATCCTATAGACGTAATTAAATATTTCTTTCCGACAAAACATTATTTTCACCAACCCAAACCGACGACGTTTATTGTGACCCAATATTAGCTCGGGACTTCTGCAATGCATCCGCAAGAAGAGATAAGTTTTTTTTCCGCATACTTTTCTTATCTTAAACATCCCCGCCTCATCATTTCTTTGCTCAGTGCAGCGGAAGATCTGATCTCTGCTCCAGAGTGTTGCATATGAATTCCAGAAATTACAAACTTTCCAACTTTTCCAATTTCGCATCTGACGAAGAATGGGGGGGGGGGAGGGGTATCAGTCTCTCAGCCATCTGACGAAGAATGGGGGGGGGGGGTATCAGTCACCCATCCATACCAATGACGAGGCAAGGGGAGGGGGAGAGGGCAATTGAGGCCGAGCTTAAGAAAAACTGCAAATGGAGCCCGGAATGAAGCCTCCCGGGCTAGAAAATAAATGAATGAAGTTTTTCTCATTCCGCTGAGTGGGGTCAACTCTTGGCCCCTCTCCAAACCACACAGGCACACATTTCGACGAAGCAATAAACAGAATGAGAGAAGGAATATGCGGAAGACAACTCACGGGGGATGTTCCATTAAGTTGATTTCGTTACCGGGAGTGGCGGAGGGGTCGGAAGGGTTCTGGAACACACACATGATCGCTTCGGCCGCGGCGTCTGGTGTTCGTCCAACCCAGATTGATTTTTCACTGCCAAAGATCTCATCCCTGATGAGTGAATGCCAGATGGATTTGTGGGGCCTCCGCCGACAGAAATGGATTTCAGAGATTCCGAGCGGGAAATTTCCCGCTATCGGATAAAGACAATAAAAGCGAGGGGGTGATGGATTCTCTATCTCTTCCTGCCAGAGATTAATATATCAATTCAGGAGCCAGCAACAGCACACTGACCATTCAGAGACCGAGTTCGGATCTAGGGGGTGGGTCAGGGTGGTAATGATTCTCTCCCCCCCTTAAAAGGATCTGAGATAGCCTAATTAGGGGCGTCGATTTCGAGAAATTACTGGGAGAGATCCCCAGATCCCCTATTTGTGGCCAAACATTGCTTTTATGACCCCCTTCCCCCCCTTTCGAGCAGTGATGACCCTCCTTATGACTACTAGTAGGATCTGTTTCTGTCAGAGCAGAGACCACACCTCAAAAAGGGTTTACAAGTTTCCTGAAATTCTCGTAGCAGTCGAATTTATAATTTAGTTAATCATAATCTATGGCTAAAATCAGTTGAGTCTCAAATTAACTTACCTATAATGTAATGGAGAAACCAGTAGTTCAATATTATCAACTTGGCTACATGTGCTAAAACGTTTAGCAATGACCTATACAAATAATTGATGCTGATTTGATAGCTATGAAAGATGGTTCATTTTGCTATATTTTGATGAAATTCACACAATTTCCATGATGAAGTCAAATTAAGCAAAATCTTCCGTAGCCAGCAAAATGTCACCAACTGTTTTGGTGCAACATTCAATCAAACGTTTACTGTGGTTTGAATTCGAATACGGGACATAAAATGCGGGATCAACGTATTCGGCCCGACATACCACAGGGTGAATACTAGTGAAGACAATGTCCTCCCCGTAAGTTAGAAGTGTCTGTTAAGTTGCTATAACCACCCTTCAAAAACTGGAATATCTAGTTGCAGCATAATTAACGTTTACGGAAACAACCTGAACTTGGGCTTCCATTTGCCTAAATTTTAGTGAAATCATAAAATTTGCACTGGTTAATGTTTACTTAAATAGTAGAACAACTTTTGGATATACACTTGCACGATGTCTTTTATTTAGATTACCACGAAATGCTCTTTTAGATGGTTGATTGTCCCACAGCTTTAATTGCTATCTAAACTGCTAGGACATAATAAAAAGAAGTGCTATACTTTAAGCTTTTTGCTCCCTCGGTGCGAGAATCTACTGTGCCAACTATGACGCTGGAGTAAATTTATGATTCTTCCCAATTCGAAAGATGGTATGGTTACTTTCCTCGTCAAAAATAAACAGATAAATCATCGATATGCAAAAGAAATTTTTTAAATCTAGTTTTTCCACTTATCCGTCAACCTTTTTTGAATGAGGTTCTCTCATGTCCCTCTATTTTACTGGTAAAAAATGCTAGGTAGTGCAAATTACATTGAGCGAATTATTGACTAAAAGGCCCTAACCAACTCTTAAGTCAAAGTCCATTCATTCATTTACTTTGACCTAACGATTCGTTAACAGATTGAATGGGAATAAATAAAATGTCACTCCGTAGTTTCAGAAATAGTAAGGTAGTTGACACGTATGAAGAAAATATAAATTAACAGCAGAAATTATACAATTGAACAACAATTTTAAAATGGTTTTTAAACTTGCACGTCCACCATCTTGGGGCTAAATGATGCGCCGTTCTTCCTGTGTCTGCTGTGGTGAAGTAGCGCGTTTTGCTTTTTGATTGGGGTTTTTTTATTCCGCCATGTTTATCCACAATCAAGAAGCAAAACACGTTACTTCACCATAGCAGACACAAGAAGAACGCATCATTTAGCTCCAAAATGGCGGACGTGTCGCTACTTATTAAGCCCTACACACGTAACAATCTGTTGAACATTCCAGTTTTAAAAATTGAAATTTGTTCGTTTCAGACTACTGAACTGAATCGAAATATCCACTCTCGTATAGAGGTTAAACTGTATACTAGTTGAACTGTTCAGTTTAAACTTAGAAAAAAATTAGCAAAGACTGCTGCTAAAAGATGAAATGGGAGACTTCATTTGTCAAACATACTGATTTTCTAAGTTTCTGAGACATATCTGCGAGTCTCAAAATCAGAATATTTCTACTCTAAAAGTTCTGGCATCGATTCTTTGTTAGACTTTCAAAAAGCAGAATTAAATGTTAGGCCACCACATATCTTCCACCTGATTTTCATTGACTCTTTATATTTAGCAGCTCTTACATTTGCAAACAACCGATGTCCAAATATTTACCCAAACTTTCAATTTGATTACTAAATGTCAAAAGTTAAACTCCCGGCTAACGAAGCATGCAGGTAAAAAAGCATTTCATCCCGTTAATTACCTATTACCAAAAGCTATTAGGGATGAATTTCAATAACGCTGGACTTGGTAATCATTAAAACATGCATTTGCGGAGGCTTATGGGCTATAAATATTTCAAACGGGCAAATTGGAGTAATCTCCCTAATCTTCGGGGGAAGACTCCAGCAACATGGTCCTGTTTTTTTTCTCCTGGATATCCGGTGCAGGGCGTTGTCAGGGAAAACAAGCGAAGCGAGGGACCACGCCCTTCAGACGGGGCGTGTGGATCACACGGTCCGGTAGCCGGGAAAGCGTTCCGAATAGTTGAATCTCGCGTGACTAGGAGAGATCTGGTGTCCTGCCGCATTCCATCCGGTCCCTGTCAGGTCCCTGACTGACGGGGCTGAGGGAGCAGTGGAGGGGGGAGTGGGAGCGCTCAAAACTGAAAAAAGAGAGGCTTAAGTTTTGAAAGGATTTGGGTGGATTTTATTAGGAATAGAGCGTATGATCTGCTTAGTTTGCATTGCATTTAGTTTGAGGTCTGTTTTTTTATAGGTTAGGAAATTCTCGCACCACTCAAAATGGTGTAGGCTGTAGCAGTGCTTGAACCGTTGAGGGCAAAAGTAGTTCAAGTCATTAAAAAAAATAATTGTCTTTACATCATCAAAAACAGTGACGTAACCCAGGGAGGATTTGGGGATGTATCCCCTCCCCACCACCACACACATACCTCGAAACGCAGAATATTTCTATTTTGACCATAGAAAACGACTGAAACTGAGCATTCCCTCTAAACCGAAAGGTAAGCCATATCCCACATTAATTTTTTTTTTGGTAACGCCTCTGATCACAAATTAGTTCTAATCTCATTCTACTTCTTGCCAAAGTTGTGTAGACCTATAGTTGGGGGCAGGGGCATGAACGGGGGACGGAGAAGGGACAACTGCTAGCCCGGACCCGAGCCCCCAATTTTTTTTAAATAGGCGTGAAATATAGGGGGAACAATATGAACGGGGGCCCGGAAAAGTCATTTGTGACGGGCCCCAAAATTTCTTTGCACGCCCCTGATTGGGGCAAACCTGACCTGGCACCATTGCGAAGGCTTTTCAAATCCTAATCGCAGCATTAAGATGCGGCAGGTTAGGTTTGCCCCGACTATAGCTTCAACCATCTGCCGGTAAACAGTCATTGATTTTACAATCAATGTAGACCAGCAGTAGTGTTTTCTGCAGAAGTGGCTACTAAACCATTCAATTACGCAAAATCTTATTTTATAATAACTAATGCAACTTTTATCCTCAATGGCTAAGCTGGTATAGATGATGTTAGAGTGGACTGGTGTTGTTACAATATAAAAATATTATGAGGAGTTAAATTTCAATATGAAATCAGTTATTAAATTTTTAATTAAGAAATATAATTGCATAACCCCATAATCTACAAAAGTACCTTATATTTTCCACTCATATTCCATCCAAGCCAACGAAGTGGTTGGTATCAAATCTTATGGAAATGTAAATATAGTAAATTAAATTGAACTACCAAGATTATATGACGAAGATTATTTCAGATGTAATTATTTGAAACTAGAAAATGCTTGAGCCACTAACCCCTCAATTGTGCAGGTAGTAACTAGAGCTCGTAAAGTTGGAAACAGAATGAAGGGCATCGGAACAGGGGCGGATCAAGAAAATTTTGTAAGGGGGGTCAAGTTTCAATCGCCAGTGTTTTCCTCCAACGTAAAAAAGTATCAGTCAAGCAGGCGTGACAACCCACCAAGGAGGTCGGTGCATTCCCTCATATGCTACAGAGCACCGTCCCCCAAATGAAGTCAAAACCCTTTCAATTTACAGCCTCCCCTAAATTTTTCAGTGGCACAGTCTGTACCTCCCCTCATTCCCTTAAAGGTTCATCAAAACTCATATTTCTTCAGGCAAACAGGCTGGTCACATTACCGTAAGCTTTGACTATATAAGATTACAGCTATAAAATCATAGACTAATAATAAGAGTAGACCGAGCTTTTTCATTCTTGCTGATGAAGAAAATTGGTTCATAGATGTATCACGTGACTAGTGGAAGGGCTTGGCAAAGACTTTGGCAGCATGGTTGCTAGATGGCAGCATTATCTATAGTTTGACACTCGACATGTATTTTAAGACAATGTGTTTTCATTAAAAAAAAATTTCCAAGTGCAGAGATTGAACAGTTTTTTTTTTTTTTTAGTTATGCATTGTTTTGACACTAGTAATAGTTTTTGGTCACAGCTTTCAGTAACTTTTATTTCATTTGGAACTACTACGTCAGCGTTGGCGTAAACGTAATGGCGTAAACGTTTTGCGTTAACGCAAAAATGTACTAATCAGTATCTTAAATTGAAATTGTAGGTAAAAATCTTACCGTTTGCCGATTCTTTTTGGGCGCTTGAATATTTAATTACTTAGAGAGTTATTGAAATTGACTAAAGAAAATGCACAATACTTTCTAAACGAAAAACTCACTATATTAACAAAATATTTACAACTTAGAATAACAAATTTACAAATCGGACTCCATAAAAGATCATTCTTCCGTGTTCCATCAATTTTTATTTATTTTATTTCGATCGTCTGCTACGATCAACGCCCGCTGTTGCTAGGATATCCACTAGTCACATGGTTTGGTTTATGAGCAGCAAAAGGGTTGCCATAGCTCGGTCTATACTTATTATTAGTCTATGTATAAAATAGATGAAAGAAGCATAAATGACATGCGGTTTGATGTGTAAGAGAACTCTGAAAAACTTTAAACTCATTAAAAATGATTGTTCTTTTGAAAATGAACAAAAAACTTAAATAGCAATAGGCCAGCAAACCAACAAAGTCAATCTTTTGAAATAAGACGCACGGAGAAGAAATAATTTGCATCAAGCAAAGTAAAGTTAAAAGTTGAAGTTTAATTAGAATCATAATCATAGTAAAATTCTTGTCACAGGGGGGTCAGATGACCACTTGACCCTGCCCTGAATCCGCCCCTGCATCAGAATCTAAATATATGTGTGAACTGATTTGATACGAAATCATCAGAAATAATAACTGTCTCTCACGTTCCCTGCCTCCCCCCCCCCTCACAGCAAATTATCATATATTCCTTCCTTCGTATAATTACAAGTAAGTATGTAATTAAACAATTTTTAAACTAGTAAATCCTTCACTCTGCAGAAACAATTTAGGCAGTAAAAATAGCAATTAATTTGACACTATGATGTGTATTATTACTATTTATGAGTATGACGGATTTCAAATAAAAATGATTACTAATAAGTACATTACTACTGTTAATCTGCTTAAAAACCTAACCTTCTTATTTCAGCAATGAATATGGGAAAAATAATTTCAAATGTTGTTGTTATAAACAAGAAATTGCTTTCACCACTAAAAAAGGAATCTTTAACAATAGCTAGTAAATTGGAGAAATAATTAACTAATAAATATTGAAGGAGTTCTTTTATTTTGTTTGTTTATTTTTCAAGAAATTATTATGTTTTATTATTATTTTGTTCACTAACGGTTCTATTGAGGTTCTTTGTATTTTTCTTCATTCCAATTCTCTCTTTCCTGGGTTGATTTAATTCTAATCCACTTCAATTTAAAACGAGTAGTTATTCCTCGTTTTTCCATCTTCTTTTTTTTTGGGGGGGGGGGGATGCAATAATTAGAGGTCTTTGTAAATACATCAAGAATTTAAACCTTATTTTTCAATGACCTCATTCAGAACACTCATTGCAGCAAATGAATATAACCATTCTAAACCAGTAGTCGACAAGTGACGTAACACGGTCCAGGGTCCGGGCCGCGGAAGGTCGAAAACCGGACCACTAAAAATGTTTTTAAAATAACGAGCTGATGTGTGCATCACATGACTTCCTTTTACTCCAATTCAATGTCATTTCCCCATTACTGGCAATTTTAATGTGATTCAATTGTTTACTGTCTAAATATCACCAACAGTGGGCAAATTAAAACCAAATTAAAAAAAAAATCGCTAAATTTGTCGCCAAGTTGGCGACCAAAAGACTGGCGATATATTGCCAAGTGTCCGACAAATTATAACACCACTTGAGTTTACATCAAAATTAACAATGACTTCCCCCAAAAAGGGGCAAAAGACTCCCTTAGGAACATCCGAAGGCAACCAAAAGGAATTTTGCACAACTAGACCCCACTAGGAGTCCACATACCAAGTTTCAACTTTCTAGGGCATATCGTTTTTGAGTTATGCAAGATACATACACACATACGCACATACATACGTACATACGGACGTCACGAGAAAACTCGTTGTAATTAACTCAGAGACCGTCAAAATGGATATTTCGGGTGTCTGTACGTTCCTAGGCACATATCCACGTGTGGTCGGGACAAAAAAAAAAATCAACATTCATTCGGGGGTGAGAAAAATGGAAATTAAGGCCGATTTTTGAGTGAAAATTTTTTCCAATACAATACTTCCTTTTTTGTAAAAGGAAGTAAAAATTGATGTTATAAGCCTGCCGGCAGAGTGCAGCACAGGACCTTCCCCAGTTTCTTTATAAAATAGTTTTCCATAAAAAAAATCAAATATGAATTTCTTAAGAATACCGCTTGAACCACTCTACGTGTTAACCAGTGGTATTAGGGAAAATAACCTAATGGTACACTGTTTTTTCAGTTTAGCAGTCACGAGCAAACAATCACTTTCAGACTAAGTGCCCCTTAAATCTCTCACTTATTCCAAGGCCACACGATCGTCCCAACCTGCACCAAGTGTTGTACTAGCTATGTCCCTTCCGACCATATTCTCAATTATATTCAGTAAGTTACCGCCCTATAGCCAGGGCTAAGGCAGAAATACATGAAATACCTATTTCCTATTCAGAGTCACAACTGACTACAACTGTATTCATGTCGAGGACTGCATACTAAGTGCCTTGCCTCCATTATTTTATATACCGATAGATGGCAGCACCATCACCGGATCGAACAGTTAATGAGAATTTAGAACTAGTTTAGGAGCTAATAGCTACCTAGTAGCTAGCACCCCCAGAGGTATCGTTTCACTTGGAGGACATTGAGACCACGAGCATATTTAACGTCGCCCAGTCCCCTTTAATGACGACGGTGGGTCTTCGACCATCGAGGTTCGAACCAAGGACCCTCCGGCCCCGAATCCGACACTCTACCGATCGGGCTACCACAGCCCCACATGAAATACACCGCCAGCTCAGTCAATTCCAGCCGAGGACTGCAGTTTCGTGCTTCTTAGCACTCATCAGCCCGGCATAGGACTAGCTGAGCTGGAGGTGGAAAACCTCTTAAAGAAGCCAAGAGTGCCAAACAAACTGGTAGCTATTATAGAATTAGCACTGACCAGACGAGTGACCGAAACAATGGTTCGGTTCAACTCGAATATTGCAGGCAAGGCAGGTATATTCAGTAAGTTACCCCCCTATAGCCAGGGCTAAAGCAGAAATACATGAAATACATGGAATTGACTGAGCTGGCGGTGTATTTCATGTATTTCTGCCTTAGCCCTGGCTATAGGCCGGTAACGTACTGAATATACCTGCCTCGCCTGCAATATTCGAGTTGAACCGAACCATTGTTTCGGTCACTTGTCTGATGAGTGCTAATTCTATATTAGCCACCAGTTTGTTTGGCACTCTTGGCTTCCTTAAGAGGTTTTCCACCTCCAGCTCAGTTAGTCCTATGCCGAGCTGATGAGTGCTAATAAGCTCGAAACTGCGGTCCTCGGTTGGAATTGACTGAACTGGCGGTGTATTTCATGCAAATTCTCAATTGTTAAGGAATCTCCAGACAAGGTCTTTATTTTAAATATTTTACCGTTGTGGATGTTGTCAGAACTCCCTAAATATGGATTCTGAAACAGGAGACTTGCAACAGCGACGAAATGGTTTCTTTTGAAGCGAAAGACCCTAAGAAATAGGAAATGATACAAAGGCGACCCAGATAACACAAAGTATTCCTGAATGACAATATAACGCATGCATCAAGCATTTGTTTACTGCCCCCCCCCCCCATCTGCAAAAAGAATCGAAATAATAATCTTGAAGCAATCCATCTTCGATGACAACGATGAGAGTGTTCCTATCCGAACGAAGCGATGACCACGATCAGTCAAGAAACGAGGTCAGCTACAACCGACGACGAATCTAATCCCGGTAATCAAGTAAGCAATCAAGAAAAAAAGCTTCGCATGTAAGTCCACCCCCTCCGATCGAAACGGCTAGGAGGTTAATCTCTCCCACGGTCACATAGGGGTGGTGCGGGTATACGACGTTAATGTTTTGTTAAACGGCGATGGAGTCCTCTCGCTTGGGGGGAGGGAGGGGGTGGGGGGTGAGTCAGACGGGGCATCGATCGAGTATTTTTAGCAGTCACGTGACGGGGATAGGGCACCTGGCTTCGGTAATTGCTCGACGTAATTATCGAACGACAGAGGCCTCCTCCGCAAAACATGGAGAGAGCAGCCTCGACCCTAATCAGTTTTTGACTTTGGAATCACCTTCCCGCACATCTGATTTATTTGCTAGTTTGAGATCCTCATTAAACAGGCCTATTATAATTCGATTACCGGAGTGGAATCTCCTCCCCCTCTTGATATATCTCGTGCCAGCAACGTTCGAAACGATCGACCGACTGTGGCAAGGATACACATTAAAAGGGTACTTACTCAAGACGACATGGAATTGTGCAGAAAGCAGAAGAAATAAAATCAGGACATTTTATGTACACACACACAGATATACACGTGCAGTGATTGATTAAGATCTCGGGAGGCCCTTGGCCAAACACTTTTATGGCAACCCTGTATTCAAAGATTGCAATTATAGCCATTCCAAAATAATTTTAGCCATTTGGGGTCCCTAAAATGAAGGGTTTTAAGCGACGGCCTAGTTGGGCTATTCGGTATCTGAACCCTGCACACGTGTATGTTACCGTAAAAGACCAAAATTGGAGAATGTCGACTTTCACCAGTGTCCTTTGTCAATCTCCTTGGTATGTGAATGTTGGTCTTCACTGGTTAATGCGACACTTATCAAATTTCGGACCTTCATAATAAAATGTACACTACTCACATATGCTCTGTTCTTTTGACGCAAAAGTTTTTTGGTTTGTACAGCACATTACTTTCCTGCTTTTGTTGGGTTTGGAATCCATAAGTTGCTATCATAGGTATTGTATGTGATGTAAAAGATATTTTATAACACCCTAGTAAGCTAAAGTTAAACTAGAGTTTCAAAACTAATTTACATTTTAGTTCGAAATTGCTTCTTGGGGGTAATTTAACCTGGTCAACCGGCCGATATCGACCACGTGAGCCTTCTTTCACGAGTTCAGTATCTTAACGATTAGGCAACAAGATTACACCACAGAAGAAAACCAAACGCTTGACATTCGAAACCGGCGTCATTCCGCCTACATATAGAAAATAGATTCAAAGCTAAATGATTGAAACTGCTGAAGAAGAAAGTGCAACAAAGTTTTCAATCGTCAAGGCAGAATTGCAACGTTCAAAAAATTTGTATATATAAAACACGGGTCTAATAAATTCAAAGTAAATGTTGACACAAATCTATAAAAACAAGGAAATAAGCAAATATTTTGAATCATTCATGTGATTATTAAAACACTAAGTAACGATAATTTTACTTAGACTAATGACTAAGGAGATCACACTAATGTCATCTGGAGGCGTCATTCATTGCATGCGTCATTACAGACTTTTTGACGTCTTCCTGACGTCAAAGGGTTAAATTACTTGGATGTCACTTGAGAAAATGAGTGAACCCCAGCTTGCTGACTCTAAAAACTCGAACAAGAGTTAAAAGAATGAGATGCGAAGGGATTTTAGAGATAAATCAAAAGTTTTGATCAAAATGCGAGTAACATCCAAAACCTAAGTAGGCGTTCATTGAAAAGTTTTTTTATAAATCATGCTGCATAGGCCACTGTTTCTGTATTTTGTGTTTTGAAATCATTTTCTGTGTTTTGAAAACAGACGAGTGACTTCTCTTTTCTGCACAAGTTATATCCAAATTTTTGTATTTTTCACTTGCACCTCTTTGCTAGTAAGGATGTCAATCAATTCATGCCCGAAAAAAACCGAAGTAGCCAAATAGCACCTCTTCCTTCCCATATCCTTAAGATAGTGCGTAACGTCAAGCATCAAGCAATCGGCTGGAAAAATTAAACTACTTGATTGGAACCTGAAAAACTGACTGACTTGAATCGGCTATAAAATCTAGAAATTGGTTATCAAGAGTTACGGATAGCTCAAAAAAAATCGCTCTTATAGCTCAAGAAATCCAGCAAGCTAAGGAAAGATATTCTCTGTAGCTCAAAAGGCCCAGAAATCCCTAAAAAAATTATTTATACCCCAAGAACCCCTGCACCCTAGCAAGAGAAATTCCTTTTACATCCCCCAAACACAGCGAATCCAAAATTGAATGGTAGCTCAAGAATCCCAGAAATATCTAAAAAAATTACTTATACCCAAAGAACCCTAGCACCCTAGCAAGAGAAATTCCTTTTACATCCCCCAAACACAGCGAATACAAAATTGAATGATATCTCCATGACGTGTCACTTCTTTTACCAATGCAGACTCTTTGAAGTCTCTTAAAAGTAAAAATGTGTATCAAATCGCTCAAAGGATCAAATTTAAATTTATCGAAAAGTTATAAATATATATTAAATTAAATTTTTCGTACGAACGATTTATTAATTTTTTTTTCAATATAACCACCACAACTACTCAAGATAACTTGGCAAACTATTTAAAAAATAAACCTGATCTGTTTGCTCACAAATCAGCTTGGTCCGACTGTATTTCGGTCCAACTTCTTTGCTTTCAGACTTTTGAACCTTGGTTTATTGACTTTCATGACGAGTATACACGTTCATTTGAATAATTGAAGCGCAACCAGATTTTCAACCCTTTCATCAAATTCGGATGGAATAATTCGAAATTTCACATGCTGTATTTGAGTAACATCCTGTAATTGCATTGCTACCACGATGGTAACGCCCAGTGAAGAAGCCCCCGACATGTCTCAGACACGTGTTCATGAATCTAACAGAAGAATTTGAGCGCAGAATCTCGATTTTATCCATCTCGGGATCTTTGACAAAGAAAATTCTCGCGGTAGGAAATAATGACGCACACTATAAGTGGTTCTAATTGGTATAAAGAAGATTAAAAAACGTTCTAATGGCTCATGATCACGTCATTTTCTCCCAAAAGGAGAAAACCTCGCGGGCCTACCACACGATTCGAAGTTTGATTTTGTGGATTCCAAACGGCACGGTAGCCCGTCTACTGCGAGGGCCCATCTCCGTCATTATCCAGCTGCCGATTGGCCAGCGTGGGGCCAACGCCTGCCCTTAATGGCGTCACCAGAATCACGATTGAAAGTTGATGATAGGGCTATCTCTAGGTGGACGGCATAAATCGTGACCAGGGACTTTTTCTTCTTTCGAGCGAGAGATTACATTCGGGTGTGGTCAAGGATAGAAAGTCAGATACGAAGTGAAAACACAAACCCCTTTCTCTTTGAACTTTAGTGCATCAGGCATTAAAAGTTATTTTCAAGTCTATCCGGGGAAAGCCATTTTGAATGAGGTAAGGCTGCAATTATCCTCCCTTTGACAGCTGTGAATTCTAGGGCTGATAACATCGAGAATAGTTAACGCCATAATTCTTAGGGAATTTGTCGATACCCAGCAAAGTTTTCTCACATGTCCTCTGGAAAATATTTTAAGATAGATGCTTGATCTTAAAAAGATATGAATGTCGAGTATCAAACAATCGCAAAATACCAAATCAAAATCCTTTAAAACTTAGATGTCTATGAGAACTTTCGAAAATGCTTTTTAGCTAGAAATATAAGAGTTGTTGGAGAAAAGTATCAACGAAGAAACTGACAAGTGGCATTATCTTTATTGTTGGTATTACACTGTCACAGGTGCTACCACCAACCAAGTACATACGAAATGCAATATGTCTGTAAAAACTAAAAGAATATATATTGGTTGTTGAAATGAGCGCTGAAGAAGCAAATAGGCCAGGTATATGCTAAATGCAATATATCTGCAACAACAAAGAAATACTTTCTTTCTGGTGAGAAAGGCATTGACGTGGCATGCTATTTACCGTTTGTGAGTCAAACTTGACCGCCATTTGGTTTTGCGTCATAGAACTAAGAACTCCAGCACAAATAAAATCAAAGCACGGTGAATTAAAGCAGAAACTTGGTCTGAGCGCTGTTCGTTATCCACATTGGGTTAAACAACGTTTGCTAACGGGGCACACATTTCAAATTTGATTAATTTGTTCTAGCTTTTACTTGAGGGGATACCTGGTTACATCGTTCTAAAGAACTTTCCTCAAAGCCCTGCATGGATGTTGATCTAATATTTATTGGTTTAAAGATCAATGTCCACTGTTGGGGTACTAATTTCAGATTTGATGAACTTGCTTCTGTATGACTTTTACTTGAGGGGATATCTGGTTACAGCATTCTAAAGTGTTGGTCTTTAAGAACTTTATGGACGTTGGTCTTAATCTTCATTGGGTTAAAATCAATGTCCACTTATGGGGCACTAATTTCAAATTTGATGAATGTACTTCTGAGCGACTTTTACTTGCGAGGATAACTGGTTACAGCATTCTGAAGCACTGGTCTTAAAGTACTTTATATGGAAGTTTATCTTAATTTAGATTGGGTTGATATCTGGTTACTGCATTCTGAAGCACTGGTCTTAAAGTACTTTATATGGAAGTTTATCTTAATTTAGATTGGGCTGATATCTGGTTACAGCATTCTGAAGCACTGGTCTTGAAGTACTTAATGTTTATACCACTCACGTCATATTGTGTTGAGATCAGCATCCATTAATGAGGTCTTAATTTTTGATTTGGTGTACTTGTTTATGAATCTCTAGCTCTTGAGAGATATCTGATTACAGCATTCTAAAACACTAGTCATCGAGTTTTCTATGGACGCTGATCTTAATCTTCATCGGTTTAAGGTCAACTTCCATCATAGGGCCCTAATTTCATGTTTGATGATCCAATTTGTGAAAGGTTTGATCTTGATTGATTTTTGGTAACAGCATTATTCGCTAACATTTACAACTTTTTTTTTATCCCCCCCCCCCCTCTCTTTAACACTAGAAAGACGGAGGGGCCTGTGTGACCCCTCGCATAGTTTGTTGTTTAATAACTCGGATAATGTCTAACGGAACGTAATGTAACTTCCTGACTTTTCATTATATGACACTATGTGAGTGCTTGTTTAATCATTTTATCATACGCCTCATAGTACTGTAAATATTGATCCTTATACCTAAAAAGACGGGAGGGGCCACAGTGGCCCCTAAGCTTTTTTACAATTAAAATTTTTTTTTCTTTCTTTCTCCTAATTGGTCTAGCGTAAAAAAAAGCCCATTCGCTCTGGTTTAACCTGTAATTTCCGCTTTATACAGCCAGTTGGATATCCAAATGCCATAAACAGTACTGACTGCTTACCAGCCTAATGGTAGCCATTGCTCTTGAAAAGAAAAACTGATCCAAACTTTTGGCCAGTATAGAGAGAAACACTACAAATAATTGCATACTAAGTTTTTATTTAGTCATGAAAGAAGGTGCATTGGGCATGTGGACACACTCAGGAAGAATTTTTAAAATAATTCACCCCAAAAATGGGTAGGGGCCACACTGGTTACCTTCAGTCTTTATACAGAAAATGTCAGTCGTTCTAGTGTTAAGTTATTTAATTCAGTGAGAAGCAAAGGAATACATAAGTGACAAAACTAAAAATTTGGAGATAACCAGTACAAATGGCAAGAGAACCTCAACTCCGTCTTGGGGCAAGAAATTGTACTTGTAGTCTGGTAGTAGGTGCTGCTGTACAGCATGATTTAGAATTTTTTTTTTTTAATGAAAGCCTACCTAGGATCTGAACTTTAAACGCTGTTTACTCGAAACTTTAAATAGTCCATTTACATCCCTTTGCTTTTCACTGCCTCATTTGCAGTTTTTTGAATTTCTACAGCTTTCTGTGAATATGGGAAAAGTAGAGTTCAGGAAAGTTAGGCATTTGAGTTCTTTTCAAAAGTGGCTCGTATCCTTTGATTGCATTTTTTCTGTGAAGAAGCTTGAAACATGACAGCCGAAACGATATAATGACTTTGTGTCAGTTCATGGCCAATGTCCCGTTTTCTTTGATTTATTACATACCGAAATATCAGTTTCCCGAAATCATATTCTAGAAGAACATGCTTTTGTTCACAGTTTAATGACCGCCGCGCAAAAAGGAATAACATCTTAGTTGGTAAAAACTACAGAAGGACAATTCACAAGACAGACAGATACACTAGTAAACTATTTTGTATTCACCATCGTCAAAAGGATAAATCCACCTTCAGTCTTTTAAAATTTCTTCGATCTCTGGATATCTTTGAATCTTGCTCAAAATTGTCCAATGTGGGAATTATATTGCTTCGCAAAAGGGATGAAGGAGACAGTCACTTCAACAATTGCTTTCAAATCGAATCAAGATCAAGACAGTCAGTTACAATAAAATATCCCCTACATATGAGGGGGAGGGAGGTCTCTCTGTTTCCATGGCAACGTCAAAGATGCGATTAGATGTTTCATACGCACATAAATTCGCTTTTGGATTTCGCTTACGAACAAATGCCATTTCTATAGACAGAAAGGAAAATTTTTCCCATGGGAAAATGCTTCTATAAAAGCATGTAAGCGCGGTAACATTTGACGGTACAACTAACGACAAATTTCAATATTATTAAAGACTTTTCTTTTTGTATTCAATGTGCAGAAAAGATGATCCTAAAGCCAAAAACCAAATTGGTTCAGAAGTATTTTCTTTTTATGTGTTCATATGCTTCCATGTAAATTCCCCATAACCATTTTTAAAATAAGATATTCCGAGTATTAGGTACTATTTCCTAGCATTGAATATAACAAATTGCCATTATCATTATTACTATTTTCAATTATGGTACGTTGTACTCTGTAGGGGCCAATTATGCTTCCATGTAACTTCCCCATAACCATTTTTAAAATAAGATATTCCGAGTATTAGGTACTATTTCCTAGCATTGAATATAACAAATTGGCATTATCATTATTACTATTTTCAATTATGGTACGTTGTACTCTGTAGGGGCCAAATATGCTTCCATGTAACTTCCCCATAACCATTTTTAAAATAAGATATTCCGAGTATTAGGTACTATTTCCTAGCATTGAATATAACAAATTGCCATTATGTTTAAGTTGACCGCGTCCCAAACTCTTGTAAGCGATAACCAAGAACTGGTTAAATCTTCGTATTACGTAAATTAACGCGCATCTCTCCGAAGGACTTTTTTTTTTTCAGTTGAGCAACCAAGTTTGCTTATTATCCTCGCTTAGCCAAGGGCTAGACATTTTTCAAAACCTATTGTGTTTGTGGTTAATAAATTGGCGAGTCACGCGAGCTACTGTTCACATTCTGATTGGTAGATAGGGATCAATTACTTCAATTTCTCAACCTTTTCACTTTTGAGGATCGCTTGGTACC
Source organism: Uloborus diversus (assembly GCF_026930045.1). Lineage (NCBI taxonomy): Eukaryota > Metazoa > Arthropoda > Arachnida > Araneae > Uloboridae > Uloborus > Uloborus diversus. The sequence goes on from NC_072737.1 coordinate 13,095,217, forward strand.
CTTTCAAATCCAAAGCAGACCTAAAATGCGATAGAAATAATCATTTTACAACAATTAATCTGAGGTGAAATGTGGTGAATCTGAAAATTGCTCGTGGACCATTAGTGGTCCGCGGACCACAGGTTGAGGGTCACTGAGTTAGTTAATGCGGTGAGTGTACTTTATGTATTGTGTTGAAACGTATGGCAGTACGGTAAAAATAAATGATGATTCTTTCAGTCATATCTATCTTTGAAATTTCCTATGCTAAAACAATTTGAATTAATTCATTTAGAGTAGGTTTCATTTTCCAATTGCCTGTTTTAAAATAAAGGTTTTTTTTTTGGGGGGGGGGGGGGGGAGAAATTATTTAGTTGCACCAGTTACTTAAGGTATTTTTTATTTTTTAATGTTCCGATTGCGTTTATTGCATTGACAATTAATTAATGTTTTCGTGACTCCTTCATGTATTCTGGTATAACTTTTCAAATGTTACAATTTGCAAGAGTTCTTTCGAATGACATTCAATATTATGGGACTACTACCATTATGCTCTGCATACTGATTGTTCTCTTTTCTTTCTGGATGTAAGTATTCACTACCTATCCTACGCTGCCCAATTCTTCGCTTCTGTCACAACCAAGTGGTTTAAGAAGATAATAACATTTTGTTTTTGATATGGCTGCGTAGTGACTTAGTCACCATTAACAGATCTAGTGCATTCCGTAGCGACCCGTAACCACTCTTTTATGTGACACCACTACCGGCAGATGCCATTTCCGCCAGAATTTTGAAACTGTTTCCGCACGAAATATAAACAACTGGGCTCTTACGTTGCGGATTAGCACTAGTAATTTAATTTTGACTATAGTATTCAAAGCAAAATGAATACTCGCGGGATCCGTTACACGCCGCATAATCGCACAACATGGACGCTGTCAATCATGAAAATCCACCAACTGGAGCTTGGTTCGATAGTCGACTTGTTATCGACGTAGATAATAACATGGTTAACCACAGAAAAACCACTATTTCCCGGGGCCTCTGTAGCCGACAGGTGAAAATGCTTGCTTCGTATACCTGAGGTAGTGAGTTCAATTCCCACCAATGCCATGGGTGTTATTTCCTCTCTCTTGTTTTGTGAATCCTTCTTACATTGTTCCGTTTATGAATAAACTAATTGTACTGTGTGCAGGGGCGGATACAGACTACCATTTTAGGGGGGGGGGGGGGGTCATGCTAAAGAATGACCTTTCCCTACCAACGAACCTACGGTTTTGAGCACGAAAAATTTCTTTTATGCTTGGGTGTCAATAAAAAGTTCGAAATCGGTCAAGGATAGGGCTTCTAATAAGCATAAACGTTGCATATTTATTTTATAAGCAATGAAAGAAGAAATTTCAAAAATATACTTTCAAAATAATTTATGAATTAAAAAGACAACTAAAAATGTTTACATTTTTTTCATACAGTGTTTGAACACAATGTAGACGGATACTATTGTCGACGGTTTAGGGGGGGGGGGGGATCATGACCCCCATGACCTTCCACTTGCATCCGCCACTGACTGTGTGTTGTCTTGTTAGAAGTCCACCCTCCTTGTAACGCGATGGCAACCTCTTTTTACTTCCTTTTACAAAAAAGGAAGTATTGTATTCGCGAAAAAATTTTCACTCAAAAATCGGCTTTAATTTCCATATTGCTCACCCCGAATGAATGTTGAATTTATTTTTTAACCCGACCACACGTGGATATATTCCTAGGAACGTACAGACACCCGAAATATTCATTTTGACGATCCCCGAGTTAATTACAACGAGTTTTCTCGTGACGTCTGTATGTACGTATGTATGTGCGTATGTGTGTATGTATGTCGCATAACTCAAGAACGGAATGTCCTAGAAAGTTGAAATTTGGTACTTAGACTCCTAGTGGCGTCTAGTTGTGCACCTTCCTTTTTGATTGCATTCGGATGCTCCAAAGGGGATCTTTTGGTCCTTTTTGTGGGGAAATCACTGTTAATTTCGATGTAAACTCAAGTGGTGCTATAATTTGGCGGATACTGGGCGATATATCGCCAGTCTTTTGGTCGCCAACTTGGCGACAAATTTGGCGATTTTTTTAAATTTTTAAATCTGGTTTCAATTTGGCCACTGTTGGTGATATTTAGAGAGCAACTATTGAATCACATTAAAACTGCCAATAATGAGAAAATGACATTAAATTGGAGTAAAAGGAAGTCATGTGATGCACACATCAGCTCGTTCATTATAACAACAACACCACCATCAACACCCAACAACAACAAACAACCTCCATTCCTTCAAAAACGTTTCTTTTCAAGTTTATCCATCAAGATCTCCAATCAGTGGGTGCAACTACGCACGGGCCACGGGACTTTTGTCCATAGACTACTTCGCAGATCGAACTATAGCTGATGACCAGTCTGATGTAGAAACCCTATAACTGGAGCCGACGCATCCGCCATTTTGGAGTAAGCGTACAACAGGGAAAGCTACCTTTATTGGCCAAACAGGGAACGAGAGATTCAGAGAGCGAAGGATACATTGGCGAAACTTTGGAAACAGTTGGCGTCGTTTCCAGGCTGCCAATCACTTCGCGGGCTATTAATTATCCATTTCTTTTTTCTTTCTGCATCTGCTGGAAATCTGAAGAACTGAAATCCTATTTCGGAGCTTTTTGCACAATTAACATCCGAACAACCACCCATTTGACTCAATTTAACACATGCTCAAGAAATGTAAACATCAGCAGCAATGCTATCGCTATACGAAGCACTGGATCAAGTTTGCTCCAAAATGGCGGATGCGTCGGCTCCTCCACTATAGGGGCCTTAGTCTGATGTACACAAACCTAAAATCTTCCACAATCCAGGATGGAATCTCGCATTTTGTGCCCGAAAAGTAATCTCGGTGGGGGTGCGTGCTTTTTGCTTCCCTGCACACAGATCCAATCGATGTTTTTACTTTGTCCACCTAATTCGCTGCTTCTCAAATATTTACAAAACCATAAACGATCATTGCTTCTACCGGGGATTACGTCTCTAAAAGAAAGTGCCGATGCCAAAATGACGTCATAAATAATGCAGGAATGAATCAAAAGCGAAACTCGGGATTCGGGACTCCTGATCGAAAATGGGTGGTGGGGCCGGAAGGTTGCACATAAATTGCTTTCCTGAATATTTTATCTAATATCTTATGCATTTGGTGTGTGTGTCCGACGCAAAAGGAGTTTTTTTGATGAAAGAAAGTCTTGAAGCTGCAAAGATGAAATTTGATCCGAGTTCATTATCCTGTGTTTGATTGGGAAGCAATGAGAAAAAGCCAGGCATGTCACCAGGGTAGTTCGATAAAATGATAGACAGATGAGAACCGTGCAGCGGCGCAGCGAAGGGGGGGGGGGGGCTTTGGGGGTGAACCCCCCCCCGAGCCATTGCTTTTAACGTAAATGCAAATTCTATAATACAATAATTTATGCATGCATATGAAAGGGCTGTTTGATCCAAAAAAAGACCTTTTCAGAAGGTATTTTTCATCAAAAATTCCCCTTCAGAAAGTACAGGGTGTCCGAGAAAGATCCGTACAACTTCAAAAATTTAGTGAAAAAGAAACAATAGGGTTACAGCGAAACTAATTAGTACATTAGATAGAATAACTCAAAAAGTTTTTTTCCTATAACTTAAGTTATTACCTCAGGAAATTTCTACACGAGAACCTTTCGTAGCACGAGCAATATCAAGACGATAATCCAATTCCATCCACGACCGTTTCAGCATGCTAACATCAACAGTAGCTACAGCTGTTTGGATGTTTTGTTTCGTTGTGTTTGCATATCGGATTTTATTTCGATAAACCATACGCAACACATTGAGCTTCCTTCGCGCGATCCGCCATTGAAATAACTAAAATGCTTTAATTTTCCTTTGCGTGACACGTAGCACCATATATTGTCAGAAACATACTGCATAAAAAAAACTTTTTGAGTTATTCTATTTAATGTACTAATTAGTTTCGCTGTAACCCTATTGTTTCTTTTTCAATAAATTCTTGAAGTTGTACGGATCTTTCTCAGACACCCTGTATTTCTGTCTGCGCAAGTGGAATCGTGATAAACATTGGGAGATTATCTGCGCATATTTTTTCTGATACACTGGCCGCCGGTTAATCCGTTTTGTCTCAATTTATTTATTTTTCTTAAATTTGAGAAGAATGTTATTTTTAAAGATTGATTAAACCTTCAGCTGTCCTTTAAGTAGGACAGTGGGATAAAATAGGTTAATTGAATCAGTGGTTAACTGAATCAACCGCTTTAATGAATTAAATCGTCAAAAACAGAACAAAATCAAGCTTCACTGAATTTGCCGCTTTATTGAATCAGTCGCTTCATAGAGTCAAATTTGTTTACAACAAACGTGATTCATATAAGCGGTGGCCATTTATACCTTATCTGTCGGCGAGGGAAGTTGCAACCTATTAAATGTTCATATTTTTACTATTGGATATTGTTAATTGACCCTCAAAACTAAAAAAAAAACCATCGCCGAATTTTAAAACACCGTGATTGATTTTTAACGAATTTTTAAAAATCCACGCGCAAAGGTGCGCTCTTCTGAAACGTCACGAACTTACGTCACAGGGCACTAATGGGCAGCCTTCCGCCGAAGATCCCTTGTTTTCGCTACGGACATTTTGAGCGCGCTGATATTTTTATTTTTTAGAAATTCAGTAATCCTTTTGAACACACTATGGAGGCCGGATTCGTTAACGCACAATCTAATAATCTTCCTCAAGTAACATCAATGATGGTATTCGAATATTTCCGAGAGGATGAGAGGTTTAATGTCCCAGAAACGCGAGGAGTTAAATGCGAAGAGGTAAGCCTTACGTTTCGTCTTCGAAGTCAACTGCACGTCCTTGGGCTTCTCCCGCGGCGGAAGAGCGCATGACGTCACTTCCTGTGCCATTTGACGTCACAAGCGTTTGATCTTTAAAAATTAATTTTAAAAAAACTACTTATCGTATCGCAAAATTTTTTTCACCTATGATGTTCATACATGTTACTCTATCATATAAAAATAAAATTGAAAAATCGAAAACTTCCCTATTTGCGAGGTAACCCGCGGGGGCTGAAGAGCGTAACGAGCATTGGCGGGTAGGGGGAGGGGGGAGCGCTCCCATAACATTACAAAATCATTTACACCAACATGTAATCAAGTAATGCTGAGACACCTAAGTGAATATAACATCGAGTCATTTCTCGAACCACGAAATCAGTTACCGTCCTTGACTTCAAATATTCAACAATGCAATTTTGAATAATTGATTAACACACAGTCGCGGCGTTGAAGAATCACGACAAATTTTTAACCAAAATCGTCACGCGTGAATCGAATGAATCGCGGGGCTGTCAAATTTGGGAAGAAAATGAATCGCCGTACCCTCCCACGTGTTCGAAATAAGTGCTCTCCAAATAAGATCGTCTGGCGGAACAGGACATTAAATCTCACCCTGGAAGTAAAAGTAACATGACACTTGGCAGTCCATTTATTTATGAGTGCATTTCCATGGAGACGGTTGCAGTTACAGAGATAAAGGCTCGCGTTTTAATGCGGCGCTTGGCAAAGCTTCCATTTAAGTCACATCCCCGATCTTTCACATTTTCATGACTCAATAGCGACATTTTTCATTTTTAAAATGTCGTGCTCGGGTATTGACGTCTGTGGGATTTCTGCAGGTGTCCGCTCTAGGCATGGGACTGGAATTCACGATGAAGCAGTCCCCATTTGAGTAGATAATTTGAAACAAAAACTTAGTTTAGGAGGGGGAAGGGGGAATGGTTCATTTTCGTAATGGGATATGATTAGCACGTATCGCACATTTAAGTACACTGTCAAAACTGCGGGTTGCATATGGCGGCTTTTAGATTGAAATGTTGTTGTATTAGCGGCAACCCCTGGTGGGTGCCATTTGGCTCTCCATGGCTCCCCTTAAGAGTGCCTTTGGGAGCTCCTTAAGAGTGCCATTGGGAACTAAATGGCAACTTTTGAAATATCATACATATGGAGGACCAAATGCCATAGGGAACCAAGTGACACCATTAAGGGTACCATAAGGGTGTCATAGAGAGCCAAATGGTACCTTTAGAAACACCATAGTGACATAGAGGACCAAATGGCACCCTTAAGGGTGCCATTTGGTCCTCTGTATTTGGGTCATTACTCTATATTTGGGTCTACATTTGGTCCTCGGCATTTTAAAATTCATTTCCTTATAGACTTATTGACTTGACATAGAAGACCAAATGGCACCCTTAAGGGTGCCATTTGGTCCTCTATGTCACTATGGCATTTCTAAAGGTACCATTTGACTCCCTATGACACCCTTATGGTACCCTTTAGGGTGCCATTTGGTCCTCTATGTCAAGTCAATAAGTCTATAAGGGGTCTATAAGGGTGTCATAAGGAGCCAACTGGCACCTTTAAGGGGATTTTGCTTGTGCTATAACGTTTTGTATTCTTGTGCCAGCTAAGCTGGCAATTTGTGGTACGCTGCTTCACTTTTCCAACTGCACCGTAATTTGGTGTGAAGTCCGACTTCCACAGTACACACATGCCACAGGAACCCGTTTATAAGGCAGGCAGCCATTCACACAAAGGAAGGACAAGGACAGGAGAGAGAGTACATTCATGCCCAAGCCGGAATTCGAACCCAGGACCAGCCCATCGCAGTCAGACTCCTCTGACCACTAGACAAAGCGGGTGGCAACCCCAAAAGGTACCATATGCAATCCGCAGTTTTAGCAGTCGAAAATTTGAGAAAATCAAGTAAAGTAAACCATCGTTTATGCCTCTCTCGATTATACGTCTTTTGCGCTTATACGTCGTTTTCATAAAGTCCCGATTCATTCCTATATTTGGGGGCACGGCAGTGCCCCCGCCAAGTCGAGCGCGAAGCAAACACTGCCGTACCATCTTTACTGGAACCATTTCGCCGCATTTTCGGGCCCCTATTTGAGAACCTTCTGGTGAGACTAGAACGCAGAAATTTTCGTCATCCAGTAAGCTATCATCACATACTTAAAATCCGAAATTTCAAGTCTGTAGGTCATTTAGTTCTGAAGTTAAGCGAAAGCAAAGTTTCGCATTTATGACACTCACTCACTCATGATCATCAAAATAGAACTAGTACTTCCCATGAACTCAGAGATGTGAAATTTGGTACAGAGTTAGGGTTTGATAGCCACATAAAGGGAAAACTATAAAAACTAAGCTAATTGAAGATCTGGAGTGACCCTGATTAGAAAACACAAGAGCCCAACCAAACTATTCGAGATCGACATAACGCCTTTATAAAAAATATTCAACTTGGCGGGCCGCTTTATTTGATGTCAAAAATCGAAAGCTGAAGTATCTAATGAAGAACCCTCAGGTGTATTAGAGATATGGTAATGCCCCCTTCTACTTTTGGTACATAAAAAAATCGACTGTCATTGCTAAAGTCCAGCGTAGTGGGACACATCTTCTAATTTAATCTAGCCTAACTTTAGTCTACTCGAACATTGCACAAATTAAATGTTTCTACAAAAAGAAGTGAAATCCCACCAAAAACATTCTGTAAAAAACTAGCCAAGTCTCGATGGAGCTGCTTGTTTATCTCTAAAAAGTAGTGAAATCTAGAGAAAGTCATGACAAGTCTAAGGTTCCTTACTGCGATTTCTTTATTATTATAGTTAATGTTGTGTGACTTGGCCGTTAAATGGTACACAAGAGTATAAAACCAGGTGCTCCATGACACCATTGCACCAATCTTTCGCCAGAACCGCTACCCATTGACGATGGAAAATTGCCACTTGGAAAACGTGTAAACAAAATTGACTTGTACCCACTAACGTATAAAGAATGTTTAACGGCCAAGTCATACAACATTAACTATAATAATAAAGAAATCGCAGTAAGGAACCTTAGACTTGTCATGACTTTGTCTAGATTTCACTACTTTTTAGAGATAAACAAGCAGCTCCATCGAGACTTGGCTAGTTTTTTACAGAATGTTTTTGGTGGGATTCCAATTCTATTTCGCGGAAAAGTGTATCGCTCATACCAGGCACGTAGCTAGAACTTTGTTAAGGGGGGGGTCCAAGGTTGCACGAACTTCAAAAGAGGAGGCATGCTAAAGCAGAATTAGTAGCTGATAGTTACACAAGATAAGATAAATCCAATTGAAACTGATTATTAAAATATGATAATTAACTAAAATTAATTAAATAATTGAAATTAATAGAGCCATTAGTTAAAATTAGTTAATAAAAATTTTATATTAAGTGGTAAATTAATTATTGAAAGTTTGTAAATTAACATTAAACTGAAAGCTATCACACACAAAGTTTCCAAGCATGGGTGAACCTCTGTCCTCCTGAAAATGAGTGATATATTTTCTATTAATAAAAAGGGCACATTAAAAGAAAAACGGAAAACGAAAACTGTTCTAGAAATTACTTGGAAAATGCATGCGATAATTTAATAAAATATTAAAGCTTTGTAATATATTTCAACAAAATATGTGCATTTGTACTTATGCCATTTTATTTGAAAACTAGAAAGTAGCCCATCAAGGTATGACGAGTGAAAATTGCTTCAACTCTATGGAGTCGAATGTATAACTATATGAATGTTATATAACGTAACCCTGTCCGATTTGAACAACATTTCAGGCAAAATCCTACAACTCTCTCAACGAAAATATTAACAAGGTTTCATTTAAAAAGCTTGAATTAGTTTTTATTGATTTACATTTATAATATTCTTTTGATAATGCGAAATAGAATGATATTTCCAATCTTATCCGTTTTATAATTATCATTCCTTTTCATCAATTAAAAGCTTGAACAAACTATTAACTCTTTGAGAGACGGAGGCTTCCTTTGATGCAACCATTTTTTTATATATATAAATTGTTTTCTTCAGCCAACTGACACAATGATTCCAGTTAGCTGAAATAAAAAAAGAGAAGCAAGAAATAAATGGGGTTCTCAAGTGAAGTCACTATTCCTCAAAGGGTAAAAGCTGTTCGAAAAACTTTTAAATATTGGAAAAGGCGTATTGCCGTTTTTTATCATTTTTTTTTTCTAATGGGGCTGTGTTAGAGGCTTTAGCCTTTTGCGGAACAAGTGAGAACCAACCATATGGTATCCAGTCATTCATATGCCACCATTAAGGCGCGGATGTGAATGTCAGAGAAAAATTTGATGCCCAGTTTCCACCAGATGGAGACACCTGAGCTCTTTTCGATGCGAAACTGCAAAAGGAATTTAATTTTGTCAAGAGTATTCACAGTCAAGCGACCTAAGGAATCTTTTACATGCCGATTAATGGAATGTATACCTAATGAATTAAATTAAGCATCTGTGTAATTTTATTTTAACAACGTGTTGTTAATTTTAACAACAATACATATCATATTTTACAACGCAGGCAATGATTTTTTTTTCTTTAATACGATGTTAGCAAAACACTTTATTGCAAGAAATAGCAAATATCTTTAGCTTGAAGAAAATAAGAGTCGAAAAAATTAAAAAAAAAAGCGATATAGAAACGAAAAACTCAAAAAAATTTATCTCGTATTCACCTTTTTTGTTTCTTTGCTTGTAACGCAGTAAATAGCGGTAATTTTCACCTAGTAATTTATAGTTAAATGCATATGCCTGTTTTTTGTTACGTTTAATGCTACCTTCACAATTTACTAAAGATGGATGCATAGATGCTAATTAAATAACTTCTCAGTACAATTGGAATACAAATATGCTTTATGGGACAACATCGAATAAGAGATGAGAGAGAGAGATAATTTTTCTTCAATTAAAAAACTAACTGTTTTTCTTTTGGGATCATAGAATCACAATTCAGTAAGATTTAAGAGTATTAATTCGTAATAAATTACTTATTACATGCTTTAATATGGCCGAACTTGTAATTTCATAAACTGATCACAGAAAAATATTCTAGTAATTTTCAATTATTTTTCTATAAAATTTTGATTCCGCAAAAAATTCGTTACATCAACTTCAAGTTTTATTTATTCATTTATTTTACCTTCAAACACGAATTCTTTTTGGGCATTTAATATGTTCAATGATCATGCTTAAATATTGGGGGAAAACATCAGAAAAAAAAAAATCTATGTAATTTGTTACTCAGAAAGGAGAGAAATGTTTAAAATAATCTAAAAGTTCAAATAAAATTGTTATCAAAATATAAAATGAATCTGAAATGAACCATGTCAAAAATATAAAGAGTTAAAATGAAAAAAAAAAAAAAAAATCAATAATAATTTTTTCTCATCCTCAAGCACATGAAATGTGTAGAATTTCTTTTTTTCGCTACTGGCTTAGAATCTAAAATTAGTTTTTAAATGGAAAAACACATTAACACATAAAATTGCTTGTATTTTTAAGAAAACTTTAAAAGGGAGCACTGGCTCTTACCTAGTTTGGGTAAACTTAATTTTCTTTTGCATATATGTTTCTTCAAGATATGTTTCCTATAAGTATGATGTAGATAAAAACTGCGTGTTAAAACAGAAAAAAATCGGAATTCAATTACTGATTCACCAGGACCGCACCTCACTCTGGCTGTCTTTCGTGCAACATGCGTCTATGAAATCCGCGAAAATCCAAAAAGAAAGGAGACAGAAATAAAGAAAACCAGGCCAATGACACTGGGATACAATGAGACTGGGGGGCAATAAATGCTTGTTTTTACTTTGCCGATGGCAATCTGATGGACCAAAGGAGAGGGGCTGAATTTCAAGGTCACACGACCCAGCTGGTTTGAAAGACGATACCGACATTTCCCGGTTTCCGACGTAGTGCGCGACAGTAAAAGGCAGACGAAAGTTGGGAACCTGCAGTTGGTGCACGAGGTTCTCGTGTTCTGAATTGACTCAAGGACTGAGAAATTTTTTGATTAATGGGAATATTTAAGGGGAAAATGCAGGGTTTTATAAAAAAATTCTCTTTCGGAAAAATTTTGTTGATGCGAGATGCAACAACTGAGAAAAAATGACAGGGGTCTTTCGGGAAGGGGGGGGGGGTCCGGACCCCATGGACCCACCCCTTGGCTACGTCCTTGCTCATACGCTGCGAAATATCAGTTATGCCTCGTTTTTTTCTTCTTAAAGTTTTTCTGTTTGACTATCTTTCTCCGTTTCTGTAGAAAAGAGGATGATGAGCTCAAAGCTTATTTTGTAGCTCAAAACTCAAGTGAGAAAACATTTCTTGAACTCATTTCAATTTAATTCATCATATTATAGGCAATGTCATTTAATCATTCATTATATTTATTTGCAAGTAATTTTTATAACATAATAATGAAAGAAAAGACGATAGTAGATGCGAAACTAATGATGGTTTTAGGTGCTTCAATCTGAGATACAACTCTACGAAAATGACACAATTTTAATTCGGTGGTACGCTTATGCAATTGATGTATGTATGTAATTTATATAAGCAGCGGTTAGTAATAGAATAATATGATAACATTCGCAGTTTTGTTTCCTCAAAACTTTAGATGATCTTTTCGACATTTTGTGACTCTTTGATGGAAACGCATGATTAAAAAGAGATATTTGACAGAGATCAGTAGTAATTAAATCGTAAGTCAAAACGCACATATCAAAAGATTGGATTTTCCAAATTTAGAATCGCATTCATAAAAAATACAAGATAAATAAAGCCAGAATCATCTTCTGGGAAGTTATACGTATTTCTAAAAATTGTACCTAGACCCCTATTCATGGTCCAAAATCACACCTTGGACACCCTCCTCCTTCTAGAAATGACCGTATCCAAAACCCGAAGCCAGATCCGCTCTTAGTTCGTGGTAGTTAGTGGGTGCGCCTTGGTCCTTGGGGTGAGGTGGGTAAATCTGAGATGTAAGTTGAGTGTGACAAATAAGAAGGTCATGTATACCAATAAGGCCAACTCTACTTTTTCTTTCTGTGACCGATAGTAAAATTCGCTAGATCATGATTTTATCGTCAGCAGAAGGCTAATTGAAAATTAAGTGTAATCAAAGAGGTATTTTTGATTACACTTGCAACAACATTTTTTACAGAAGAGTCTTGTCAAAATTGTCTGATCTTATATATATATATATATATATATATATATATATTCGTCGTGGTTCACTGCAGTTTTTTAGTGTAAAAAAGTAGTTAACTGTTCTTAGAAGCCTGATTTATGTAGTTGACGAAATCAAAAAGAAAAACATTGTGTACCGCCATTTTTTCCTGTGATTTAAATTCCCTAAAGAAGTAAACTATAGTTCAGTAAGTTCATGTTCGGCATTATTAGGACCCAGGTCTCCTTATTAAGGTACCGAAGGATCAGGTGGAGGATTTATGATCTGTCACTGCATATATGCTGCGCATTATGTGCAAGAACTAAGTGCAGGAGTCACCAAAAAAAGAAAAAAGAAAGAAAAAAGAAAAAAAAAAAGAAAGAAAGGAAGAAAATCCAGAAAAATCACGACTTAAAAGTGCTTTGAATGTGACGATTGATCTTCCTCCTTCCAATCAAATTATAAATATGAACTTTCTGATAAGGTTTTTGATTTTGTCCAATGTGGTTTGGTGAGTTTTATATTGACAAAAAAATAATTTTTCTTTTTTTTTAGTAAGATAGTGCTTTTGGTCATTTTTCTCAAAGTTGGTCTCATTAGAGCCCCGTGGTCCTAATAAGGTCAATTCGCCATTTTCTGTTAAACTTCTGACGAACACAATTTAAACTTTAATTTTTACACATAATATTTTTTTCCTCATTTGTTATGCATCATTTTATGAATGTGCAAAAATAAGAGATAATTGAACCATAAAGAAGCGATATATTAGGCCCTGAATCCCGAGGTTGATCTTATTTAGCGCACTTACCTTTTAAGAAGAATAGTGGAAAATGGACTTGTAAATGTATGGACAATTAGTAAAGCACATTACTGATGAAAAATTCAAAATAACTCCACGCCCGTCATTTAAAAAATTTAAGGAAGAGAGGGGGTGGGGGGCAAATTGCCTTTATTCAATACTTTTCTTTGAAAACACAACAAAACACATGCAAATATGCATAATTTCGTTATATGTATTTCTGAAATTCAAAGGTCAATTGACCCCCCCCCCCCCAAGGAGGGGGTCCCTCTGATCGCTCAAATAACGGACGGACCTGAATAACCCATAGCGGATCGGTTGTCAGCTATGAGTCAAATGAAATCGTTAAAGCGCTACAAATAACTGAAAACAAAATCTTTCCAGTCCACCTGTTCAGCACCAGAAATAAACATTTGGAATCGCTCGAGCAAGACGACATAAAATCAAACAATTAGCGTCCGGCTACTGACAGGCGAAAAAGGTCAAACATTTCGTCAAGTAGCAGAAAGTTGATAGATTCCTAAACGAGATAACTCACTACTTTCCTATCTGGTAGGTGTCGAGAAAAGAAGGAGTTCCCTATTGGCTACAAAGTTTCAGGCCAATCAAAAGAAACCACGCCTTTTCAAACTTTCGGCCATTCAGAACTTCGGCTTGACTGAAGCATACACGCCCCTTAATCATGTCAAGGAGACCCGTTTTCTGGGAGAAAAGAAAAGGCGGGTTGAATGGTGTTATTATTTGATTGTTTGCAGACAGGTTTTCGTCCTGTTCCTTCCGTCGGATCTCCCGCGCAGGTGTTGACTCTGGTCTGCATTCTCATGAACGCCCCCCATTCAAAGAAGTTCATTTCTTTTGGTTTTCATTTTCAATTCAATTTTTGATGTCAAGGTCGCCTTTAAGCTGAGGCAGTTCCCGAGGTTCAGCGACCGTGATCATGAAGCAGTAAAGCGAATCTGTGACCGTGGTGACTTGATTGGCAAGGCATACTTGGATTTGTAACTAGAGAATCGCCGGTTCGATGCAAGCCGAACGAAGATCTTCCGTGTACGCCAATGGTAACTGCTGGGCTTGTTGTCACGAAGTCCTCCAAGTTCCCATTCCAAATTAATACTGGGGGCAGGGCGGCCGAGAGTCAAGACGGGCCTCTTGTCAATTTGATTGCCAGGTCCCCCTCCTTCCATAAAACTTACTACTGCTATATTTATACTATACTCTGATTCCCAGTCGAACCCCAAAAAATGCCGGGCCCCTAGTTTCCGATTAGGCTGACATAGCCTCTTGTCGGCTCTGACTGGGGATGATAGATCAAGTATTGCTCTTCGATTATGTCTGTAACTGGTGGACTTATTGTCACGAAGTCCTCCAAGCTCCCATTCCAAATTAATACTAGGGACAGGGCGGCCGAGAGTCAAGATAGGCCTCTTGTCCATTTGATTGTCAGGTCCCCCTCCTTCCATAAAACTTAAAAAATTTATACTATACTCTGATTCCCAGTCAAGCCCCAAAAAAGGCCGGGCCCCTAGTTTCCGATTAAGCTCACATAGCCTCTTGTCGGCCCTGACAAGGGATGATAGATCAAGTATTGCTCTTCGATTATGTCTGTAACTGGTGGACTTGTCGTCACGAAGTCCAAGACGGGCCTCTTGTCAATTTGATTGCCAGGTCCCCCTCCTTCCATAAAACTTATAAGATTTATACTATACTCTGATTCCCAGTCGAGCCCCAAAAAAGGCCGGGCCCCTAGTTTCCGATTAGGCTGACATAGCCTCTTGTCGGCCCTGACTGGGGATGATAGATCAAGTATTGCTCTTCGATTATGTCTGTAACTGGTGGACTTGTTGTCACGAAGTCCTCCAAGTTCCCATTCCAAATTAATACTGGGGGCAGGGCGGCCGAGAGTCAAGACGGGCCTCTTGTCAATTTGATTGCCAGGTCCCCCTCCTTGTATAAAACTTATAAGATTAATACTATACTCTGATTCCTAGTCAAGCCCCAAAAAAGGCCGGGCCCCTAGTTTCCGATTAGGCTGACATAGCCTCTTGTCGGCCCTCACTGGGGATGATAGATCAAGTATTGCTCTTCGATTATGTCTGGATCAAAAGACAGAACTGTCTTTACGGCTCCAACCAACCAGTCAAATTACGTGTGGTAGGTATATGAGGAGGGGATGTAGTGTAATGGTGTGGTAGAGCGAATCTGTGCTCAACGAATGATTCTGAAATTTATTTCCATTGCAATTTACTTCTGAGTGATTATTAGACCACGACTGATTATAAATTTCAATGATACTGAACAACATAGAACACTGAATGTTTGATAATGTATTTGTTGTTAAGAGCTTTGTGATCTAATTTAAGAGAGAGGTGGATTTGTTGCCGAAAGTTCTAAATTTCCATTCTTTTAGGCTTAGAACACCCGGAGTAGTTTCCACGATTTGGTGCAACTGAGCGCAAAAGATGATTAGAAAATTATGAATTAGTTATGAACAGTTTTTTGTGAGGGAAGATGAACTAAAAATAAAAAATACTCAAAAGAAAAAAAGTAACCCCAAGGTGAGTTCCCCAAAAATATTTTTTCCAATTACAGCATTTGTTTAAGACAAATACAGTAATATTGGGCGATTATATTTGAAGCACCTTTTCAAAAGGTGATGAACTTTTGACCAGAATAGTTTCAAATTTCACCAAGAAATGATATGACATAAGTAATAAAAGAAAGAAAGTTCAAAGTATCAGCAATAGATGGCGCTTGCTCTTCATATCGTACATGCATTTGAATGTGTAGTAGCATTTGAATCTTGTGTATGATTGTATGTTTTTTTATTGAAAAAAGCCATTCAGCAGTTGTAGCACTCACAGTGAAGAAATTGTTCATCATGCCACATTTGCTAAGAAAAATTAGTTTGATATTGAAACGATGGCAAAAACCGCAAAGAAGAAAACTTTTAATTATATTTTACCCGCCCCGAGGATACCAGGGGCAAAGGTTGAAGGAAAAGCAACAGTGATACCGTTTTTTTTAAATATTACAAGATTTATTCAACAAAATGTGCAGTATGGGTTTCTTCTGTCCTTGAAATGAGGCATGGTGTAAAATTCCAGGGAAAAACTCTGTCTTAGGGACAAGTCATAGGGAAGAACCTTCTGAATACAGGTTATAGGTACTGTGTAAAAGCAGCAGTTGAAGTTTATTTACTTATTACAGTTGGCTCTCTGTTTAACGACTTTCAAGGAACCACAAAAAACCGTCCTTAAATAGAATGCTTTTAACACTATAGTGGACCATCTGGGACCGTGAAAAGCCGTCGTTAAATAGAGAAAGTCGTTAAGTAGAGCGTCGTTAAACAGAGAGCCAACTGTATTACTTTTTTAATTTTACGCTCATCACTCACAGGAAAGTAAGCAATATTTCCCCCGCCCCTGATGCCAGTACATGTGGTTCAACCGGTCGGATGGGATTCGGGAAAAATAGTTCTGTTTTTCATGCAGACAGAAACTGAGCAACCCCTGATCCATCAACCCCAGAGATATTGATTTGGAATGAAAACTTGGTGGAAATAGTAATATGTGAAATTAACAGATTTAACGTACTCAGTCACCATTAAAGTACACGGAGGATGCCACCTGCAAAGCCAAAGTCTTATTGTTCTGGATACTACGATCATAAGCACTGCACGTATCCACCATTAAGGTATGGGCGATTGAGGCATGGTCGGAGGGCATCACGTTTTAGAGGGCACAACTCTGCTGCTAAAAGTTGTTTGAAAAATGCAGGACATTCACAACGCACTATAGCAAAATGAAGCTATCATTTCAAGAAGAAAAACGTCTTCTTGAAAGGTAATCTTTTATGAAAATTTTAAAGTCCTTCTACTTTAGGCTTAACGCTTTTTTACTTCCTTTTACAAAAAAGGAAGTTGTATTCGCAAAAAAAAAAAAAATCACTCAAAAAACGACCTTAATTTCCATTTTACTCACCCCCGAATGAATGTTTAGTTTTTTCCGACTCGGCCACACGTGGATAAGTGCCTAAGAACGTATATACACGCGAAATATCCATTTTTACGATTCCCGACTTGATTACAACAAGTTTTCTCGTGACGGCTGTATGTATATACTTGTATACGTAATGTGCGGATGTGCTTATGTATGCCGCATAACTCAAGAACGGTATGTCCTAGAAAGTTGAAATTTGGTATGTAGACTCCTAGTGGGGTCTAGTTGTGCACCTTCCCTTTTAGTTGCATTCGGTTTTTTCTAAAGGGGTCTTTTGCCATTTTTTGGGGGAAATAATTGTTAATTTCGATGGAAACTCAAGTGGTGTTATAATTTGGCGGACACTTGGCGATATATCGCCAGTTTTTTGGTCGCCAAGTTTTGTCGCCAATTTGGCGACAAATTTGGCGATTTTTTTTTAAAAATCTGGTTTCAATTTGGCCACTGTTGGTGATATTTAGAGAGTAAACTATTGAATCACACTAAAATTGCCAGTAATGGGGAGATTACATTATATTGGAGAAAAAGGAAGTCATGTGATGCACACATCAGCTAGTTTTAATACTATTATTTCATTCAAAAAATGCATCATTTTTTTCTCTCCAGCGAACTTTGTAATTTTTGACTTACACCCTTTCAACAAAAACTGGTTCAAACAGTTGTGATGCCGCAAATCCATTCAACAACAAAAAGTTGAGCGCGCTCCAACATTTCATCAAAAATTCTAACAATAAGAAGTTGCTGACTTCTAACGCCATTGACATCCAAGATTGGCAACTTTTGTTGTATCCAATCAGCAAGCTCGCCAAGTTCTTCCAAATCGCTGCCTGCCCCGTTGCAGTTCCAAGCTCGAGTTCTTTCTTGTTTACACAACAATGGCAGAGACCAAACAAACACGACCCTCAAGATCAAACAAAAGCTGTCGTACATTCGAATTGCTTATCACTCGAAGTATAAAGAAAAGAAACCGACTCTCTTTTCCGCAGTTCTTGAGGACAATTGGGTTGTTTCCAAAATTTTATAAGTATTTTTTTCTGAAAGAGCATGCTTAAAAACATAGGATCTGAACATTTTTTAAATAATTTGACTAAGTTTAATATTTAAAAAAAAAGTTTATTTGAATTTTGATCTCTTGAATTGAAGTTATGTTTTTCGCAATCACGAGTGTGTGTGTGTGTGTATGTAGGCATGTGTGTTTATGTGTGTGTATGTGCGTTTGTGTGTAGGGTGTTTGTGTATATGTGTGTAGGTATGTGTGTTTGTGTCTGTGTGCAGGTATGAGTGTGTGGGTAGTTGTGTGTATGAGTGTTTGTGTGTGGTGGAGAATGTGTATGTGTGTAGGCATATGTGTTTGTGTCTGTGTGCAGGCATGAGTGTGTGGGTAGTTGTGTGTAGATGTGTATGTATGCGTGTGTGTGTATGTATGTGTTTGAGTGTGTGTATGTGTTTGTGTGTGTATGTGTTTGTGTATGTGTGTAGGTGTATGTGTTTGTGTGTGTGTATGTGTTTGTGTATGTGTGTGTAGGTGTATGTATTTGTGTGTGTGTGTGTGTGTAGTTGTGTATGTATGGGCGTGTGTGTAGCATATGGATGCAACCATGAGACGGTTTTCGCTATAGGAGCAGCATCGTTAGGAGCCGGTCGACGGTGATGCTGCTGAGGGTGCTGGCGGGAAAATAAAATGATAGCACATCAAAACAGTCAAGTGAGAACAATAAGCAATCGTGATTGCTCAAAAAAAAAAAAAAAACTTAAATCGCTTAGCTTTTATATTTACGCTTCTGCCGATGACATCACAAATGATGAAATGCCATTCACTGCTGCCATTCACAGCGCAAAATATTTAATTCGCACCTTTACTCAAGTGTATTGGCAACGATAGGGTTGATAGCAAGCGTAGAGCGCAATATTTAATTCGCTGCTTGATTATCATAACGTGGAAACGTAGTAGAAAGATGCGGCGAAGTGAAACATTTGTGTCGTCATCAAAACCACGCCTCGTTTGAAAAATTGGACATTTTAAAAAATTAAATTATAGAAAATTGTTGGGAAAATGAAAGTATTTTAAGAGTCCATGTTATTATTATTATTATTATTATTTTTTTTTTTTTGCTCATTCTATCCATTTCAATGACTAAAAGTATTACTTTTGACTGAAGGAAACCACCCCATTCTGCGTCATTATTTTCTCCTTCTATTTCGTCAATAATAGCCCTTGCGACACACTGAACAAAAGACAGTTTGAGTGCTTGACTAACTGGCCTCAGATCCTATGAATTTCGATTTAATTCGAAAGAATAGAGCTGATGCCAAGAGTCGTCCCCAATCCTCTCTAGATTCCGTGCCGTTAAAAGGGGGTAAAATCCAAAATTATATGCTTGTTAAATTTCAGCTTTGAAATTAATTTGTTAATTTTTACTTCCTTTTACAAAAAAGGAAGTATTGTATTCGCGAAAAAATTTTCCCCCAAAAATCGGCCTTAATTTCCATTTTGCTCACCCCCGAATGAATGTTGAGTTTTTTTTTTCAACCCGACCACACGTGATATATACCCAGGAACGTACAGACACCCGAAATATCCATTTTGACGATCTCCGAGTTAATTACAGCGAGGTTTCTCGTGACGTCTGTATGTACGTATGTTTATGTGTATGTATGTCGCATAACTCAAGAACGGAATGTTCTAGAAAGTTGAAATTTGGTACGTAGACTTCTAGTGGGCTCTAGTTGTGCACCTTTCTTTTTGGTTGCATTCGGATGCCCCAAAAGGGGTCTTTTTCCCCTTTTTGGAGGAAAATCATTGTTAATTTCGATGT
>NC_072737.1:13115044-13321692 GCF_026930045.1 Uloborus diversus
GTTACGGTTCCACGTTACGATAATTTCGTAATTTATGATACTTTTTTTCTTAAAATTGGAATAAAAAAAGAACCACATCGAATTTTCGAAAAATCGCTTCGAGGTGCACACCCCCATGCTACATACTAACTTTGTGCCAAATTTCATGAAAATCGGCCGAACGGTTTAAGCGCTATGCGCGTCACAGACATCCTACGGACATCCTACAGACATCCTACAGACATCCTCCAGACATCCTCCGGACAGAGAGACTTACTGCTTTATTATTAGTAAAGAATAATAAAGCTGAAAGTCTCTCTGTCCGGATCTCTGTCTGTCTGTCAGGATCTCTGTGACGCCATAGCGCCTAGACTGTTCGGCCGATTTTCATGAAATTTGGGACAAAGTTATTTTGTACCATGGGAATATGCACCTCGGAACGATTTTTCGAAAATTAAATGTGGTTCTTTTTCTATTCGAATTTCAAGAACAAAATGATCATAAGATGGAAAAGTAAATTACGAAACTATCATAACGTGGAACCGTAACATGGGCGCAAGCCATTTGGCGAGATACGAAATTATCATAACGTGGAACCGGAACATGGGTACAAGCCAATTGGCGAGAAAATTCACCACATATTATTTGTAAAAATACAAGTGAACCAAAAGACCTTTTAATTTTTTTACTACGGGCAAAGCCTTCCGGGTACCACTAGTAGTAAATAAAAGTAATGTTTCAAAAAAATTCTGGAAGGAAGTCTGTGGCGGACGCCTGTCCAGAAGACCCCATAGCACCTATAGCCTTGAAATTTTGTACAAAATTACTTCAAGCCCCGGGGTGTGCACCTGGGGTTTTATTTTTCAAAATTTGAATTAGTTTTTTTGTAATTGATTTTTTAAGCTCAAATTTCGCGTAAATTACCTATTATTGACTATTAAAGGGGTGAAAAATTACTTGCACATACTAATATTATATATCGTTAAAAAGGGTAGAATTTTCCGCGTTCTACGCAATTTGTTTAAATGCTCTAACTTAAATACGGCGGGAGTTATTTGCGTTTTTAGCTCGAATTTTTTTAGGCTTAGCTAAAATTTAGGCACTACTTTCTTTATTAAATCTATCAGTAAAAAGGAAAAAGTCAAAAAGAAAACTGTAGGAATTGTCCTACAGTTTTCTTTTTGACACCACTGAAAAGAGCGGCTTTTTTAACTCCAGATCTAACTCGACCTAAGTTCGAAAACCTGAGCTTCTATCTCCAAAGAGAAAAAAAGTTACAAGCCGTTAAAAATAAAGTTCGAATAATCCTCATCTCCATTAAAAATATTGATGTTTTATTTGGCGTTGCCATAGTTACGTCTTTTCGATTCGCATGTTTCTTCTTTCCCTTATTCACAAACTTCAAGGGTTTCGATTTTAATGGAAAATTTTAGGCTCAACTCGATTCAAGCCCGGAGCTAAAGAGCATAATATATTACTGAGACCATGAATATGCAAAACTGGAGTTTTGCAATGCTCAGGAGCCCCTTAGCCCTTGCTGATCTGCAAGTTCGTATAAAGTTATTTTGAAACCCGGGGAAGGAGTGCTTTTTGATCCAAAAGGGAGCTAGCTCATAATGCGTATTCAATCTGTTTCTTTTTAACTGACGATTTAAACTTTGCGAATCAAATAAGATTGCGAAGCCATCTTCGGGGGTTGGTGAGCGTTAGTGAGCAGGGGACAGAGCTCCCTAGTTGTTTTTTTTTTTTTTTAAATCTGATTTTCTCCGAGTTTAATGAAAAAAGAAAATTTTTATGTGCCAAAAATAATATCTACTCTACATTTAAACTAACCGCTTACGCGGCTTATGTTTTACGGTAGGGGATGCAGCGTTTGTGACGTTCCGTTTGCAGTTTCGTGGGGTAGGGTAGCATGTTATGATAACTTATTTTGTCATCACGCAGTTGTAACGCTTAATTTAATAACTAATTTTACTAATAAATATTTTTCTTCAATTTCTTCAATTTAAATAGAATGAATAATTATTACTGCAAAAATACAGGAATGGCTATTTTATTCCATTTCCTCAGCTTCTCTTTGCGGCACGTGATATCATTGAAATTTTAAAACTTAACTTTTAGCAGTTTCTTACTAACCTAAAAGAACATAAATAGGGGTTAAGACTTATACGAATTTAAAATCAATTCTTCGCCTATATACTAAAGATCCTCCTAATATTCCTACTTTCAAAATGGCTGAAAACATTTTTATTTTAGTCCGAAAAACCCCCCAGGTATTTGAGAAGAGCAACAATGATTGAAATATTCTCCTTAAAAGCTGCGTTAAAATGTTTAATGATTGTTTAGTGCTTAAAGTCAACTTCTACACCGAGGAATATCTTAACTTTTGTTAACAAACTCAAATATGTTGAAATATTTTCCTTAAAGCTTCATTAAAATGTTTAACTAGTGCTTAGTGCTTAAAGTCAACTGCCGCACCGAGGAATATCTCAGCTTTTGTTTACCCACATAAGTATATTGAAATATTTTCCTTAAAGCTTCGTTAAAATGTTTAATTAGTGCTTAAAGTCACTGCCGCACCAAGGAATATCTTAACTTTTGTTAACAAACTTGAATTTTATTCGCCGGACAATCGAGGGACAATCTATCTAAGAAAGAATACACTTTAGCCTCTTGTTTCTCTGGTTTTGTGCTTATTAAAATCTCGCACAGCCCACCAAATGCAATATTCAAATCAAGTTAAAATTCAATTGTTCTTTAAAAATCCTCATTATGGTGAAATCATATGTTGTATACGGTATACATTATATTATGTACATATACAGGATCCGAAGATTATCAGGCATTAGGTCGCCTTCTCACAGAATAGTTTTTTTTTCTTTTTTTTTTGTATATACCAGCGAAAAATATCCATTGCCAGTATAGATTTTAATCTAACGTATTAGTAAAATTCCTAGTAATGGGATATTTGACAAGTAGAGTAACACTGACATTAATAAACATTCATGTTTTTCAACAAGCAATATTTTCTACTTTTCTTTTGAACAGTACATTATAAATGTACGACAACTGAGGAACTGATATAAAAATAAATAAAAAAGTTTGCATTTTGTATTCTCATCCCGAATTAAAGAATTCAGTCATTTAGTCATCAAATAAATCCAGTAAACTATGGGGGTTTACAGGAATACAGAACGGTGGCCCGAACGTTTTAAGTAAAGAGGTCAGAAATATTTGTTCGTCTAAGCCGCGACTTTCAATTTAATTTACGTATTATACGTGAAATTTTTAATGTAATTGGATGCAAACCAAACTTAACGAACAAAATGTTCGCATTAGCCATGATTTCGTATTAAACGTGATCGCATTAAGAGAGTTCAAAGTTGAACACTACAAAATACTTATTGTTTTGCTCTAAAAATGTCAGTGAGTTACCCGTAGAATTGCCCACCACTGTGTTACGCAAATACTAAGCTCTATGGACAATACCTTCGCTTTCTGTCAAAATCATAAAATGAGATCAAATACTCCAACAAGATATAAAAATATATCGCATGTCTGCTTTATTAGCACGTTTTACAACTACGTCGGAATCCCTGTACATTTGGTTATCTTGCCGCGGTAGTCTTTTGGCAGTGAAAAAACTTCCCAGGCTAATTCTGTTTTGAGACATCATGGGACACTGCAGAACTCTGACCGATTACAGAAATTTATCTCATCCTAATCAGACCCCAAGAACAGATAGCTACGCCAATATTAAAAGTTCATCGTTTACAAGAATTACAACATCGTTTATGTGATCAAAGCTATTGTAAACCACAGAAATTTCATTATAATAGATATTTTAGACATCTTTTTCAGAGGGGGGGGGGGAGTGTAAAAATGCGTATTTAAATGTTGTTTTACCGAAAATTTTACTTACTAATTATATTTTTTCATGCATTTGAAAACAAAACTAATGGTTGAACTGTATTTAAAGGCTCAGAAAACTCTTAACTATGTCTTACACATTATTCAGATATTTTAAACATAAACGAACGGTTTAGTCTTATATACAAGGCTATTCTTTATTTGTAAGTTTAGCTTGCGTTTTTAATTTATTCAAACATTTTAAGATAGAATTTGTGGTTGTTATGCACATTGTATAATATTCACTTTGAGGAAACTTGTTTGTAGAGATTTTGTTTAATAAAATACTTTAAAAATAAATTAGTTGAACTGAATATTGACTATTGCTTCTCAGAAAAATTAGCTTGGCTATTTTACTTATTCATTTCCTTAAAAAAATAATCACCAGCTGAACAGCATACTATGCACGCGTGAATATTTGAAATTTTATTGCTTTGAGCTTTATCTTTAGGCAAGTTTCTTTTTAGTCAAAAATAAATAGGAATTGTATATTAAAATACGTAGTGTTTATCTGAAATTCAATTTCTACATTTAAATGAATGCTATGTTTAAGAAAAAAAAAAAGAAACGGTGATCAAACTACGTGTACCGTATTACTCCGCATTATCCGGCATGCCGGAAAAAAGCGAGGTTGACCAGCATGCCGGAAAATTCGAATTTGCCGGCATGCCGGATAATTCGAGGTTTGTTTTGCAACAAAACAAAAGTCAATTTCCCCATTCTGTTCCAATCAGAAAGCAAACCACTGTAAGGGAAAAAAATAATAAATCTCAAAGGTAACCTTCTTTCAAAAAATATGCGTATTGCATATAATATGTGCTTGTTATTTATGGTAGGTTAATAGATTTAATTATATGCCAATAAAGTCATCAATTCAGAAGCAATTGTTGTTACTGCGATTTGTTCATCATTTTTTTAAATAAATCAATTTAGGTTCCTTTAATTTTAATTTATTCAGTATCGTAAATTCTTTAGCACTAGTTTAGGGGCGGTAACTTACTGCTTAAATGTTTGCTTACTTAGTTTTAATTTAGTTTTTATAAAATTACTCGTTATTAAACAGTATTTTTCTTGTTAAAACAACAAATGACATTGTTAGTAAATATTTTTTACAAAATTAAACTGTTTATCAATACTAATAAGAAATGCATATAACTTATATTAATTTCTAAGCAGAACATATTTTTTATAGTATTAATTTTTTTCCTAACCTCGATTTTTCCGGCATGCCGGAAAGGACCAGACAAGTGTTATTGAAAATCTGGTAACTCCCGAATTTTGCGGCATGCCGGATAATACGGGGTAACACAGTAGCAATTTCTCTCTTTGAAGTCACAATTAAAAATTAAATGGGGAAAAAATGAAATTCTTATTACGTCATATGTATGATATTGTTTATATGAAATTTAGGCTTATACATTTGATTTATTAACTCATGCATTTAATTTCTCTTTGCGAATTAATGTACTTTTTTTTTATTATCGGAAAAGGTTTTAAAACTTGCCAGTGTCCCCTAAAGCATTTACTTTCAAAGCAACAGAGAGAGAAAAAAAAAAAAAAACAGCGACCAGTATAAAGAAGACTCAATTCAAGTGAGAAATAAGTTGTTTAAATTGGAGGTAATAGTTTTATGACCTTGCGAAACTAACAGAAGTAAAAATTATGCAAGAAACCAACTGAATTGAAATGAGCTCTCCATGGAGTTTCGTCAATGAAAAAGCCAATGAATTAATGTTGCAGAATCGCAACCACGAGCTGTCAAGAGTGAGCCATAAATGTAATTGCTACTTTTGATTATCCTCTGCCTTAAAAAGTGCAGACACAGCTAACCACCCGTCTGTGTTAACATATCACTACAAAGTTCCTGCCTTAAATCGAACGAAAAAAAAGAAAAAGAAGACCCACAGGAGAAACGTGACTAATTGTCCGCATTTCCGAGAAATAAAACACTTGAGCATCCCATTAAAAATACTCTATTCATCACTCTGATTGGATGAAATAAAGTAATAAATTTTATGTCCTGCCAAATGGCAACACATAACAACGAACCATTTGGAGAGTCTCGATTGTAGCCACTACCCAGAACCGGTCGACGAAGAAATAAATCGGTAAATCAAAACTGGTGGTGAGGAGATGAAGAAGAGGGGGGTGCACAGAACGTGCGTAGGGTGTTCTTTTCTCACCAACTTGGACCATCCACAATTCCGGGAGCTGAAGATGGAAAGAAGAAAAAAAAATTATATAAAGAGCTCGTAGCTCTATTCGCGTACATTTCTAAAAAGAACAGGGGTTGAATATCTCTTGGCTTCCGAAAGTTTCTCGGTGATAATTGGCTCGTTAGGCACTAGGGGTCACGTGACATCTCGGCCAATTACCGGCCGATTAGGGGGTGCCTGGCAGCGATCTCCGTCTGGTGGCATCATTATGTGCCGCTCCTCATTACTAAGATCTCCATTCGAGTACCCCTCCCCCCCCAACCTTCCTTCCATTTTTTTCGAGCTGCAGGGTATCAGCATTTTTTTTTTTTTTTTTTTTGAAAAATGAATATCACAGCTGATTACGATTCCTTTCTCGAAAAAAAAAAAAGCTGATTTTTGCGACATGCCACGATTTTTCACTTTTTCCAGTCCCCGCTCGTGGGGATATCAGATAGAATTCTGCCAGATTGGATATCATTTTCCAGCGCTGGAAGAAATTGATTTCATGACATTGAATAATAAAAAGAAAAAAAAAAAAGCTTAGCAATGCATCATTAGCTCAGAAAGATTACCGAAACATGATTTTCGCAAATGAAGCACAATTTGAAAGTTCGTTTTAAGAATATTCACTTACACGATAGTAATTTAATGTATCGATATCGATACTAACTTGAGTATGTAGGGGAATGTGGGATAAAGTGAAATGGTGAAATATTTACTCTGCGTTTAGCGACACCTATCTGGTACTATTTGAACAATGTGGTTGCACATGTAATCTATTCCAATCAGGAAAAAATACCGCCGAATATTAAAGCACATGATAATACAGGCAATTTTCAAAAAGTGATACTTTTATTGTAATAATATTGTTCAAAGTCAGTTTTTACTTCCTTTTACAAAAAAGGAAGTATTGTATTCGCGAAAAAATTTCCACTCAAAAATCGGCCTTAATTTTCATTTTTCTCACCCCCCGAATGAATGTTGAGTTTTTTTTTTCGACCCGACCACACGTGGATATATGCCTAGGAATCTATAGACACCTGAAATATCCGTTTTGACGACCCCCGAGTTAATTACCACGACTTTTCTCGTGACGTCCGTATGTACGTATGCATGTGCGTATGTGTGTATGTATCTCGCATAACTCAAAAACGGTATGTCCTAGAAAGTTGAAATTTGGTACGTAGACTCCTAGTGCGGCCTAGTTGTGCACTTTCTCTTTTGGTTGCATTCGGATGTTCCTAAGGGGGTCTTTTGCCCCTTTTTGGGGGGAAATCATTGTTAATTTCGATGTCAACTCAAGTGGTGTTATAATTTGTCGGACACTTGGCGATATATCGCCAGTCTTTTGGTCGCCAAGTTTTGTTGCCAAGTTGGCGACAAACTTGGCGTGTTTTTTTAATTTTAATTTGGTTTTATTTTGGCCACTGTTGGTGATATTTAGAGAGTAAACAACTGAATCACATTAAAACTGCCAACATTGGGGAAATGACATTAAATTAGAGTAAAAGGAAGTCATGTGATGCACACATCAGCTCGTTTTACTATAAAATAATAAAGTTCTTGTTATTAATATTTTAGGTATTAATTGAGACCTTCTAATAAGCAGTACAGTATTTAGTTAGTTAATAGTAAGCTTATTTGTGTTTTAAATATTTTTTCTCAAGTAGAGCGGGCAAAGTGAAATAGCTTATATCGTTTACTCACTCAATCATTTACTAAAACACTTATGTATTCATGTATTAATTGATTTATTTACATTCCTTCCTTTAGTAATTTACTTATTTATTCATTCGTTCTCTTATTTTCTTATTCATTCACCCTATTATTCACTCATTTATTTTTCTTCATATATTAATTAATTAATTAATTTAATTATTCGTTTATTGCTCCATTTTCTTTTCATTTATTCATTAAAAACATTATTTACTGATTCATTTTATCAAAAAATACTTTTTACTGTCAAATAGAAAATGTTTCTTTACAAAAAATATTTCATTTTTCACTTTGCCCCATGAAAAAAAAAAGTGAAAATTTTTCACTATTTTTTAAGGCACAATTTTATTACCAAAAATAACGAGCTGATGTGTGCATCACATGACAACCTTTTACTCCAATTTAATGTCATTTTCTCATTATTGGCAATTTTAATGTGATTCAATTGTTTACTCTCTAAATATTACCAACAGTGGCCAAATTAAAACCAGATTTTAAAAAAAATTAAAAACAAAATCGCCAAATTTGTCGCCAAGTTGGCGACAAAACTAGGCGACCAAAAGACTGGCGATATATCGCCATGTGTCCGCCAAATTATAGCACCACTTGAGTTTACATCGAAATCAACAATGATCCCCCCCCCCAAAAGAGGCAAAAGACCCCCTTTGGAGCATACGAATGCAACCAAAAAGAAAGGTGCAAAACTAGACCTCACTAGGAGTCTACGTAGCAAATTTCAACATTCTAGGACATTCTGTTCTTGAGTTATGTGACATACATACACACATACGCACATAGATTCGTATATACAGACGTCACGAGAAAACTCGTTGTATTTAACTCGGGGATCGTCAAAATGGATATTTCGGGTGTCCGTACGTTCCTAGGCATATATCCACGTGTGGTCGGGTTGAAAAAAAAAACTCAACATTCATTTGGGGATGAGCAAAATGGAAATTAAGGCCGATTTTTGGGTGAAAATTTTTTCGCGAATACAATACTTCCTTTTTTGTAAAAGGAAGTAAAAAATAATGTTTCAACGAAAGTTTTACTATAAAATACAATGTTCTTTCTTTTTGTACTTTAATTTTCGAAACAAATTTCCAATTTGTTCATCTTGAAAAAACTCAGTCATCTTTGGCATTTCACTTTGCCCCACATTCCGCTACTTTTAATAATGCCGGAGAATATCCGTCAATAGTGTCGTCATGTACCATGATTAATATTTATTGACATTATTCTTCACTCATTAATGTACAATTCACATAAAGTTGTAATACGTAAAAAAAGTTTTTATAGAGCGGCAAATATATATATTTAAACTTATCAATACAAACTATCATTAATAAAGATTAATACTTAATCATACATCTGGATTTCTTTCCACGGCGCGTGTTAAAATACTCCTAGACATTTTTCCAGGAGGAACATATCATTTTGGAGGAATGAAGTGTATTCGAAAACTGGAACTAACCATAAAAGTGATTAATTCCGTTAAAAAAAAAAAAAAAAAAAAAAAAAAAAAAAAAAAAAAAAAAAAACGAACTTTCTGAGAATGAAATAAAAGATAGCAAGGAAATGAGAGATGTGTATGTTTCTTTGAATTTTTTGCAATTAGAAGGATTGACATTTTGTTTATTCAAAATGCAGCAATCAAACATTAAAAAATATTTCAATGAAACATCCATTTTTAACAATTAGAATGTTCGACATATTGTTTACTCAAAATGTATCAATCAAACATTCAAAAATACCTAAATGAACTATTTTTTTAACAGTTTAATACTCGACATTTTATTAATTCAAAATGCAAAAATCAATCGTTCAAAAATACTTAAATAAAAAATCCATTTTTAAAAATTTGAATGTTCGACATTCTGTTTATTCAAAATGCATTAACCAAACGTTCAAAAATATCTTGAAAATATCCATTTTTAACAATTTGAGTGTTCAACATTTTATTCAAAATGCATCAATTAAACATTCAAAAACATTTAAATGAAAATACTAATTTTTAACAATTAGAATGTTCGACATCTTGTTTATTCAAAATGTATCAACCAAACATTCAAAAATATTTAAAAGAAAATATTCAAACGTAATGCTTTAAAAATTCCATTTGCTTTTTTGTTTCTATTTTCTTTTTTTCATTTTCTACAATTCTAAATTTTTATTGAATAAACAGAAATACAAAGCTTGGAAATATGCTCGGCTCACTTTTCTAGCATTGTTTACGGTTCTTTTATGCGTGAAATACGTTTGTAGGAATTTGTAACCATATTGGTTTTATCACACGAAGATTATTTTGAATAATGCTGTAAATACTCACTGGTGCATTATTACGACTTATTTATTAACAGAATATTAGCAGGAATTGATAACACCTAATACAAGAGTTGAATAACATTGCTTTTTGCCTATCTCATTTATCAACAGAATATTAGCTGGAATTGATAACGTCTAATACAAGAGTTGAATAAAATTGCTTTTAGACTACTGTTCCTACTAATCATAGTCTAAAAGGAGGAGTAACAGCAATTGTTGTTAAAACAAAACAGTCTAAATTAGTTAGTATTTCCTTTAAAGGGAGTGCTGAAGTTTTTGCACTTTGTACCAAAGGGTCTTTGTTTGTACTACTACTGATCTCTGATTTGAAAGTTTTGGAAATTTTCCTACACCGCAATGGGCACAGTAGGATATGGACCCCATGGGCTGTTGTTTCACTGAGCTTAGTAGCGTACTAGTATGTCATCGCAATATTCTACCCCCGCAATGTCATAAATTGCAGAAATTTCGTAATGCTGTGAGATGAAAATGCTTTAAAAAATTTAAAAAACAAATTTAGAAATTCAATTTATCTGGATTTTCTGTACAACTTTTATTAAAACTATTTATTTTTCATCCCACTTTTCACTACCTCGTAGTTACCCCAAATAGCAGAATAATATGAACCAGGTTCATTCGCAATTGTAGAGCTTGAATGTGCCATCTTGAGGTGATTAAATCTAATTAGATAAAAACGTAAAACATTTCGATTTTGTTTGCACAAGGCCGAGTCTCAATGGACATATCTTATCATACGTAAGTGGATAAGCCTTGGTTTTACTTAATTCAATAGCCATTAGCCAAAGACTGCTTCGCCACCTATATAGTTTATTTCTATTCGAATAGTCAATACAAAATGGCGTTTCTCATTTCGTAGTTTTCGGTAATTATACATTACCTTAAGAGTTTCTCTAGTCTTACGCCAACAGATGCAGTGACTCTATTGTTATATGCGTGGGGCAGTTAAATATACAGAAATTGAAGATCAAAGTTTGGCCGAAGGGCTGCAATCTATTTTTGATCTTTTTGCATTTTAGTTTTAATGGTATTTGTAAGTGTATGTTAGTACGTTTGTTTAAAGTTCTTCATACTTTCAATTTATTTGTTTCTTTATTCTTCTCCTTCAATGTTTAATTTTTTAATATTTAGTTGTTTTCGATTTTTTTTATTTTTAAGGGAGTCTAAAAAAAGAAAAAGCTTTATTTCGATTTAATACGGTAAACAAATTTTGTCTTTTTCAGAAATTTTACTTTTAATGTTATTTGTATGTGGACGTCAGCTTATGTCTTTATGTTTTCATCATATTTGTTAATTTTTCTCCCACTTCAAGTCTTTATAATTAGTTGTTTTCTTTTTTATTTAAAAAGGGAATATTGTCTAAAAAAGGACAAAGCTTTATTTTGTTTTAACACCGTATTTTTTTTTCTCTCTCTCAGAAATTTTACTTTTAATGGCATTTGTATGAGGACGCTAGATTATGTCTTTCTGCCTTCATTACTTTTTTCTCCCTTTCATTTTTTTTTTGTTTAAATATTTTCTTTTTTATTTTAAACTGAATGTAGTCTAAAAAGGAACAAAGCTTTACTTCGTTTTAACACCGTAAACAAATTTTCTCCCTTCAAGAAATTTTTTCAACTTAGCGTTCAACTTGGAAACGACATTGTTAATGGTTCGCCTCTAAATCCACCACGAAAAGGAGTCGCTTTTGTAGTTTACGTTTCCTCACAAAAATAGCAATTCTACTTGAAATAAAAAAAGAACTCCAAATACCCGCTGACAAGCTCCTTATGGCCGAGTTGCTTATTCCATTATTTAGAGAATAGCACTTCTCAGAGCAAAGCAGAAGACGATCCTAGTTTAAACTTTGCCCAACGAGAGACCAACCTATTTGTTTCGGTGCATGTGTTCTATATAAACAAAGGGCGGAGATGAAATGAAAATAAATGGAACTGCTCCAGAGGTGATTTGTACTCTGTCCGGGAAGGTTCTTTCCCTTTCGCATTCCAAACATCCTTTGAGGTGTAAATAGGAAACTGGAAAAGTTTTTAGAGAACGCTTGCTGAATAATCTCGCACATTGTTGAATACTTCAACGAGCTCATTTTCTTTTATACCCGAAATGAGGTTGTGTAGCAAAAAAGAAAAAAAAAGTAAACAAACGTGCCGTCTCAAATAACTAAAATCTCATTTGGAGAAAATTAAATTATTTTTTGGGGAAGCTGCGTCGGGATTTTAGTCTTAGCGAGTCATCCTCATTTTACTTTATTAACCGCCCACAATGCCCATTGTAGAATAATAAAGAAGAAGAATAAAATAATAAAGAAAGAAAACCCTTAAACCATATAAACAAGACTGGAGGAAAAGTAATATTAGTAAAAGTAAAGTAGTCCACTAAGAAATACCACGGTTATCTACATACATTAAAAATATGACTGCATTCTTAAAAATTGCTTTTATTTCTTTAGGCCTGTTGGCAACGTTCAGTTTGTTTTCAAGCTAAAATAGGAATCATTCCATTGAACAAAGTTACTTGAACAGTTTATCAAGTGTTATTATTACTTCCTTTTACAAAAGAGGAAGTATTGTATTCGCGAAAAAAATTTCACTCAAACATTGGCCTAAATTTCCATTTTTCTCACCCCCGAATGAATGTTGAGTTCTTTTTTCGACCCGACCACACGTGGATATATTGCCTAGGAACCTACAAACACCCGAAATATCTATTTTGACGACCCCCGAATTAATTACAACGAATTTTCTCGTGAGGTCCGTATGTACGTATGTATGTGCGCATGTGTATATGTATCTCGCATAACTCAAAAACGATATGTCCTAGAAAATTGAAATTTGGTAAGTAGACTCCTAGTGGGGCCTACTTGTGCACTTTCTCTTTTGGTTGCATTCGGATGTTCTTAAGGGGGTCTTTTGCCCCTTTTTAGGGGGAAATCATTGTTAATTTCGATGTAAACTCAAGTGGTGTTATATGTCGGACACTTGGCGATATATCACCACTCTTGGTCGCCAAGTTTATCGCCAACTTGGTGAAAAATTTGGCGATTTTTTAATTTTTAATTTTGTTGCAATTTGGCCACTGTTGGTGATATTTAGAGAGTAAACAATTGAATCACATTCAAATTGCCAATAATGAGGAAATGACATTAAATTGGAGTAAAAAGGAAGTCATGTGATGCACACATCAGCTCGTTTTTATTACGTTTCATCAAAAAGAATGCAAGAAGCAGTTTACTGCGTCGCATTTACATTATCATATTTCTAAAAGGTGCGTTTTGTGGGTATGCCACAAAACACACCCGTATGGTGAAGTATAACTTCCTTTATACTTCACCAAAATTTTTAATGTATGGCATTATTTTAAACACTTTTTTCTCCGCTGTCGGCGAAAAATAAACAAACAATTCACATTTCAGCTGTTTTCAAACAAATTATACTTAAAAACAGATTAATGATGATTCGTTTGGTTTAATTGCAAACTTCCACATGGATTGTTAAAAGGTGGACTTGTGCTGCTATGCATAGAACAGCAAAAGCGGTGAAAGTTATTTCGCAGCTGAAAAGTTTGAATTTTATCTTCAAAAAAAGTAACGCGACTATGTAAATACGTACGTCAAATATTAAAACGCTCATTGTACTTTTATGAATGTGTTTGTCCCGTTTCAAAAATTAATCTATTGATTTAACGAGCATTCAGTCTATACCTCTTACCAATTTACATCCAGATGGCGCCCTTACTCCAAAAACACTATGTACTAAGAGTAGTCTGCTTGGAGTGTGGTTAAGCGCGAACTCTTTGCAATTGACAGCTAGTTTCGTATAATCCACAAAGGGTAGTAGTGAATGCGAATGAACTTTAAATAAAATGTTTGGAAGGATGTTAGTTCACACAGGGAAATGAGCTTAGATGCGCCAATCAACGCTTAGGAAATGTTTCTATAATTGAGAAATCGGCTCAGCCGTCAAACTTTGGTTATAATCTGCCCATTACGTCCTCGCCTTTTTCAAGACTTTAATTTCTAAGAGCCCAGTTTTATTTATTTATTTTTTGATTATTGTGAATTGTTTATTTGGTACTCAATGGTGATGGGTACCTTTTCTCCCACACGTACGTTGGAGGAATCGGGCAATGTATGGAAAATCAGCAGTAATTATTATAAAATACTTCTGAACTTAGTTGTGAAGCTATTACTGACGTGTTAGTTTTGTCACGCATGTGTTAGAAAAATAAAATTAACTCAAATGAAAAATGTAGAAAATGTTTCTATGGCTATAATGTTTCTATGACTATAAATTTTTCAATCCTCACAAAACTTTGTCAAAACTTGTTAAAGCTGATCTTAATTCTGAATTGCTGGCACTTGAGCGCAAGAGTCTTGCGCGGGTTCAGCTAATATTATTTTAAATTTTATAACTATAAGTAAACTAATCTAGTAAATGGGGGGAATGGGCATTTAATCGCAGCCTCATGGCAATCAAGCGAAATTAGCAGATTTTAATTCGTAATTACGTTAAAATAATATCAAGCGCAGAACGCTCGCCGCTGGAAAATTATACAGGTTATATATCAGTCAGTAACATCTGAGTCTGTGGTTAGTTATTAAGTAGTTTACTATGGGTATTGAAGACTGAAGAATAAAATAATAGTTTAAAAAACTAAAAAAACACGCTTTCGTAGCAAAATGAACTAAAATGTGAAAAATAATCTTTGGATGATAGTAGTTGACCAATCACTTAATTTTAATGTAATACAAAAAAGCGTGGGGTGCTGTCTATTTACATTTTTGATTGGACAACAAATGGAAGAAATTCAAGACAAATGATAAGAAGCCCCCCACGCTTTCTTGTATTGCATTAAAATTAAGTGATTGGTCAACTACTATCATCCAAAGATTATTTTTCACTTTTTAGTTCATTTTGCTACGAAAGCGTGTTTTTTTAGTTTTTTAAACTATTATTTTATTTTTCTGTTTTTTAGTCTTATGTTGAAGAATTATCAGGTAAAGTTTTTTTTTTTTTTTTTTTTTGTGCGGTACATGAAAATTTGAATCAGATTGGGACTTAATTGACGAAATTATTTATAAAACGAGTGCGAGGTAATATCTTAAAGTTAAGACAAGGGCACCTTGATGGGAAGCTACTGTGAGTCATCGATGTATGTTTGCGGAAATCATATTTATATTACCTTGAAAATTTGAGATGCATTTGAATAAAAGTTTTGTTCAACAATGGTCTGATCAGCAATGAATTTCCAACTGAAGGCTCACCTAAATTTTGGCATGAAATTAGTTAAAAACAACTATATTTCATGTTCTAATTACGTTAGAACGTTGGAACAAATTTTGTCTGATGCAGAAAAATTAAAGGTTTTTGTAGATATTTCTCGATAATTTTTGCGAGCATTTTTTAATGTATTTTTTTTAATTTTTCCCTTTTCATTGTTGGATTTATGCCAAAATATTTATTAAAATTGGAGGAAACTAACAATTAAAAGAGTTAATTAATTAATTTGACTCATCGGGTCTGAGGTCGCGTGCCAAATTTCAAAAGAATCCGATCGCAGGAAGTGGGCGAAATTTGAGCTGCAAGATTCCGTTACAAGATACATACATACATACATACATACATACATACATACATACATACATACATACAGGTGAAGCTAATAAAAGCGTGTTAAAAATATCCTTCCTCTTCTGTCTTACAGTCAACAAGTTTTGGAAGGTGCTGAATTAATTTTGATTATTTTTGAAAAAATATATATCTATGTATCCGTATCTACTTGAGAAAAGAATTTGTTTGGCCTATTCTAACTGGAAATATAATGTATGGAATCGAATAAAGTTTGATACCCATATCCTCCCATATGAGTTGATGCTGAGAAGTTCTAGAAACCAAACTATTTTACGTTTTGCTTGACTGATGTATCTCAAGAAATAGTGCCAGGTCTCGCATGAAAGTTTTGGAGCTAGTCACTCCAGGAAGGGTCTTCTCGGGTATTTTTAAGCAAGAGCATTATTTACTGCGAAAGACCGAAATCTGATGAATTGCGGCAGTCGACTTTAAATGTCAATATTCTTATTTACTTAGCAAAGACAACGGCTTAACCATGAAAATTTCTGATGAACTACAGATGATTGTTGACATTCCTCAATATCCGAGTTCTCAAATATCGTGCTGATTTCATCAGCAATCACAACGTTGCCAAAAGATGAAAGAAAAATCATTGTTAACGAAAAGCAAGCTAAAACGTGCTTCATTAGAACTTGAAACTTAAACATGTGCTCTGAAAAGTTATCATAGATTTCGATCAAGTTCTTCCTCCTCTGTGCCCGTTATCCAGTTGCCTTCAATTTGTCAAAGTGCAGCCAAAAAATAACAAATTCTTCAATTACATATACTTTTAAAAAATTTTAAAAATTTTGAAATTTAAGATTTGTATTCAGACGTAAGATTTATATTTCTTACCTTTGGGTGGATTAATAGGAATGCCTGATCTGTACAGATTTTCCTCGTGTAACCAGTCCCTATTTCTCCTCACCGTCCTCACGGACATCGCAACTATAATTCCCAGGAACAGACCGAACAGGATCCGCCTCCTGAGCAGTCCCTCCTGCCTCTTGTAGAGTTGCTCGAAGCCGAGAGCAACCAGGAGGCAGAATCCCATGGATGGGATGTAGAGCACCCTCTCTGCCACCACGAATCCTACGTAGAAGAATAGATTCGTGGCGGGTATGAAAGGGATGACCAGAAGGCCGATGGCCATTATCACAGCAGCGTGGCACTGACAGTCTGTCACTGCCTGAAAAGAGTGGGTGCCACCGTTGGCCACCGTGCCATTGGCGATGCCTGTCCGGTGGTGGCCGTTGGCATATCCACAGTTGTTGTTGTTGTTATTGTTGACACCATTGGAGATGCACTTTCCAGAACTAGTAAAGTTCTTGCTGCAGCAGGTAGTGTATTTCCCGAAAACAGAGTTCTTGCTGCCACTGTTCGTTCTGACCGACTGTTTGGATCTGTACGAGTAGCAGGAACATGCCTGCTTTCCCGCTAGCCTGTGGTTGCAGTGTCCAGCACTGCCGCTGTAGGCGCACGGTTTGGTCAGTGTCCTCGAAATGTGGAACAGGAATTTGACGCCGGACAAGTAGAAACAGGCACTGAAGATATTCCTGGGGTCCATGGGTGAAGTCAGCAAGGGAATGGCTTCCATGGACCAATCGAAGCTGAGCCACCGCGGACAGAGCAGCAGCCAGAAATTGAAGGCTGGCAAGAACAGGAAGGTGAGAGTCCGGGTCATCAGGGAATCGCTGTCAGAGGCCGGATTATCTGCTGGCGAAAAATTTGGTGCTTGGCTGCCCATGAGGTGGAAGCGCAGGGCGAGTAATGCAACGGCTGCTCCAAGCAAGTGCAGCAGACCTTCTCTTAAGGGACCATAACTTTTCTGAAAGGAAAAAATGGCAATAAATATCATAAATAAACCATACCACATTCTTATTTCATTTTTATGGAAAAAACCATTGAATAATAATGTAAAAATCATAAACCTATTGTATTCACAAAACGTACCAATGATTATCGAATAAGATTTTTGGATTATTATCTGAAATGTGAAAATGTTATAACTTAAATAGGAGTACTGAAACACAAATGCGGTTGTCAGTTGATATTTTGGATTAGTTATTTTTAACACCCCACTCTCAGACAAAGGGGAGATAATTTTCTTTCAATGGCATGAAGTACAGCAACATGCAGTACAGCAAATACCATCTTTGGCTCAAACTTAAAAAATACGCCTTAATGAAACTATTAATTATTACATGCTCAAATAATGTTGGCTACTGATAACAATTTTGTTCCGAAATATTCATTAAAAAGTGTGTGTGTGACACATTTGGTGACATCCTCTCATAATTTTCGCCTCCTTTTTCCCGTAGAAATATATATTATTCTTGCTTCTCTTCTGAAGCAAGAAACCTGTAACAACTTTTTGGTTCTTTTCCTTCGCACGTGAGACCTTCTATGAATGCGTTGATTGTAAGATGATTGTAGCCCTCCTCAGTAATTCAGTCTTATGCATTCTATTCCGTTGGAAGTGAATTGTTCGCTATACTTGAGATGTGGGAGCTCAGTTGGTTAAATCCTGATACAATTATCCAGATGATTTTATTTCAGGAAAGGTTGAGCCAAAGATTTCCCTTTACTATCTGATTATTATGTTTTACCGTTGCACTCGCATGTCATTGTATAGGCGACATTGTGTCCTTATCCCAATGAAGACCTATAAGGACGGTGCCTTCATATTTATGGGAATTTTTAGGACAACGTCATAATCTCTAAGACATGCCATGTGATAAGGGCAGTTATAAAATGTCTTTATTAGAATAATGAGAAATACCTCAAGGACTAGAACGCAGTCCAAAAATGTTCGTAAATCTGCAGAAACTGTTATGTTTTCATAAAAAAAGTTTCATCTTGATCTAATTTCAAAAGTATTTCGAGTTGATTGGAAAGTGTCTTAAACTCAATTACGAGAACAATGAAATAAGAATGCTATAACAATACATATACAAAGGGCCTATTTGTTCTACTTGACTTGCGTAATATTTGCAGTCAAAAAATTAACACTTTTTGTTTTTTGGTGTAACATACCACTAAATTGATAATGTTGAGTTTTAGATTCTTTGTTGTGTCTACGTCAGTATCGTTAAAAGTAATGAATCATTTGCCCCAAAATAAAGAAATCCTATTGTGTTCTTCTTCAAGAAATGTTTTCTCGTATACCTTAGCATTCATTTTGCTTTTTTTTCCCCTCCTACTGAACTAGTAATTTCACGGTGATTTAACGGGATAAAAAGGGTATTCCGTCACTCTTACTGAGATAGGACTGACAGTTTTATAGGGGAAAAAATGTGTAAGAAACCGATAATGCGAAGTTTTTTTTTATGTTGTTTGTGTAGCTCTTCTCATTCAAGGTGAGTTGAATGAGGCATTGTTGAACAGTAAAAATGGGGGGGGGGGCAGAGACAACTGTAGTAGATATCATGAAAATCTATAAAAAATATATATTTTTTAAACTACTAAAAAATAAGGACCTTGTTTCCCGAAACCGTCAAGTCTAAAGCTTCAAAAATTGACTTTTCGGTGGAAAAGATTGAAGTACATCCTCGCCTCAGAGCAACGGTAGGATATCTTAGTGTTATTCCTGGGATTAGATGTATTATTTTTTTTGCTTTGAGGCAACGACATGTCTAGCAGTGTATTTACAATAAGTAGAAGTTCGAAGCAAAGTTTAGTGTCGTATTTGAAAGCAGAGGTGAAATCCATGCTTTTTTTTCTTTTTTCTCCCGACAAGAGTTAAGTCACAGTTGAGTTTTGAACTAAAAAGGATTAAATTACAATTACTTTTGGCGCCAAAAGAGTTCAATAACGTTTCTTGTTCTTTCTCTAGTAAACTATATTCTACTTCGCTTTGCTTGTTTAGAATAAAATGCGTTTTTTTATGTTTGTTCACAAGAAATCTTTAAAATTCACATACATTACAAAACAAACCTTCAGTTGAAAAATCATTCCAGTGTCATGGCTCACTAAAAATCAACTCGTTATTCACAAGTGACTCGAAACTTATAGTTTAAAAAGCGATCTTCTAGTAAACTATATTCTGTTTAGTTTTGTATGTAAGTTTTGTATGTATTTTGCGTGTAACTAAAAGATCTATTTCAGTCTCTTTTTTTTTAATGCTTGTCTTCAAAAAATCTTTAGAGATTGAAGTCATTTGCAAATCAAACCTCTAGCAGAAAGATCATTCAACTGTCACGACTCGCTAAAAATATACTCGACACATTAACTAAAAGGTGCTCAACACTTAAAATTTGAAAAGCGACCTTCAAGTAAACTAAATTCTATTTAGTTTTCTATGTTTAGACTAAAAGACTTATTTCAGTCTCGTTCTTTTATGTTTGTCTTCGAAAAATCATTAGAGATTGAAGTCATGTATAAAACAAACCTCTATCAGAAAAATCATTCTACTCTCAAGACTCACTAAAAATCCACTCGTTAACCACAAGTTTCTCCACGCTTATAGTTTGACAAACGACCTTCTAGTAAACTATATTCTCTTCATATGGGGAGATAACATTTCCGGGCTTATTGGCCGTGGTCTAATTGCAGTAGAAATTCCAGACGTTTCGGCTTGCTTTGCTACAGCCATCATCAGTGGTATGAGTTTGGTGAGACTGACCAAAGTTTCTGGAGACCACTGACAAGTCTCACCAAACTCATACCACTGATGATGGCTGCAGCAAAGCAAGCCGAAACGTCTGAAATTTCTACTGCAATTAGACCACGGCCAATAAGCCCGGAAATGTTATCTCTCCATATTGACGCCGGCCGTGAAAGCCTTAAACAGTATTTATATTCTGTTCAGTTTTGTATTCTTAGACTAAAAGACTTATTTCAGTCTCTTTTTATTTATTTATTTTTGATGTTTTTCTTCAAAAAATCTTTAGAAATTGAAGTCATTTACAAAACAAACCTCCAGCAGAAAAATCGACCGTCACAACTCACTAAAAATAATCTCGACACGTTAACCTCAAGTGGCTCAGCACTTATAGTTTGAAAAACGACTTTCTAGTAAACTATATTCTATTTATTCAGTAAATTACCGCCCATTAGCCAGGGCTAAAGCAGAAATACGTGAAATACACCGCCAGCTCAGTCATTTCCAGCCGAGGACTGCAGTTTCTTGCTTATTAGCACTCATCAGCCCGGCATAGGAAAGTGACTGAGCTGGAGATGGAAAAACCTCTTAAGGAAGCCAAGAGTGTGAAACAAACTGGTAGCTAATATAGAATTAGCAAACCAGATGAGTGACCGAAGCAATGGTTTCGAGTTGAACCGAACCATTGCTTCGGTCACTCGTCTGGTTTGCTAATTCTATATATTAGCTACCAGTTTGTTTTCACTCTTGGCTTCCTTAAGAGGTTTACGTATTTCTGCTTTAGCCCTGGCTAATGGGCGGTAATTTACTGAATATACCTTGCCTCGCGTTCAATCTTCGAGTTGAACCGAACCATTGCTTCGATCACTCGTCTGTTTTGCTAATTCTATATTAGCTACCAGTTTGTTTTCACACTCTTGGCTTCCTTAAGAGGTTTTTCCATCTCCAGCTCAGTCACTTTCCTATGCCGGGCTGATGAGTGCTAATAAGCACGAAACTGCAGTCCTCGGCTGGAAATGAATGAGCTGGCGGTGTATTTCACGTATATTCTATTTAGTTTTGTATGTTTAGACTGTTAGACGTATTTCAGTCTCGTTCTTTTATTTTTGTCTTCACAAAAGTCTTTGGATATTGAAGTTATTAACAAAACAAACCTCAAGCAGAAAGATCACTCGACTGTCGCGGTTCACTAAAAATGCATTTGTTAACCACAAGCGGCTCGACACTTGTAGTTAAAAAGCGACTGCTTACTAGTAGTCTATTCTTTTTAGTTTTGTCTGCTCCCACTAAAAGACTTATTTCAATCTCATTTTTCAAAGTCCACTTCGTGTCCTCAATGCGGCAATAAATAACACACATGGTATTTAAATAAATAACTAAAAGACAAAAAAAAAACCCATCGTATTATCCGAAAACCAGTCAAAACAAGCGAAGAGGCGAGGCTCTGCTTTATTACTTCGGTAGTCCTCCATTTGATTTTTACTCCGTACGCATATTTGTTTGGGCTTCCCGAGGCATCTCGTCGGGGCGGACGGAGTCACGAAGTGGTGATTAACTCTCGTGTAATGACACCGTGATCGTGTCATTGGCGAGGAATCGAATCCTGCTCACGTTCCCGATCAGTCCCCGGGGTGAACGAAGAAGGAATTAACAGCGTCTCGGGGAATCGCTGCGCTGTGTTATGACTACATTACGCCACCCATGCCAAGTGATGGAGTTGGCACTCGCGCACGATTTTATTCGTCTGCGGACGGGGTGGATGGGGGATCGTGATTCCGAGTAGTATTCCCATGCACTGTTTCGCAGGCTGTAAATAGCATAATCGGAAAAGATTCTGGTAAGAGCACGAAGATAGGTACAAACTAGGTCTTGGGAAAAAAAAAAAATCAAAGTCTAAGCGATCATTGTTTTGTTCCATACTGCCTTCCTAAATGGCCGCTAAAATTCGATTGCTGTCCCGTCCTTATAGGAGCTGTCCCTTCCAGGGGTGCAAGTGGACTCAAGTAAAATTTTCTGAAGAGTGAAATTTTCTCAAGACAGTGTGAAATTCTCCGAAAATAAAAGAAAGCTGGACCCCTCCCCCCTCACC
Source organism: Uloborus diversus (assembly GCF_026930045.1). NCBI lineage: Eukaryota > Metazoa > Arthropoda > Arachnida > Araneae > Uloboridae > Uloborus > Uloborus diversus. The sequence goes on from NC_072737.1 coordinate 13,137,488, forward strand.
TCGAAACCCCCTGTAAAAATTCTTCAAATATGCACATAAAAATCATTGAGATCATTAAAAATAAAACCATTTATTTATTTTTTTCTTTTTTGATAAATTTTTCAGTTTTAGAATGTGTTGTCATCTCAAAATTTTCGGAAAAGGCAACCTAAAATGTTCGGAATTTCCTGAAATTTCGGATCACATACACCACAAGTCCCTGCCTTTGAAAAACCATTTTTATACTCCACATAACATAACACTGCAGGGTCCCCCGTATCTATTACTATTTGTGGTTATACCGGATGAATGGAGACCTGAAGACAGCTCTGATTTTCTGATCCAGACCAGAAGCAGAGCAATCCTTGGTCCAGCACCCCCAGAGGTATTGATTCAGTTGCAAGACTTCGTGATCACGACATGAAACGTGCTCCAATCACCTTCAGCGAGCACGGAGGATCTTCGACCGGCAGGGATCGAACCTGGGATACGAGTCCGGCGCCTTACCGATCAGGTCACCACTGCCACCATTTGTATACGTACTGAATTTCGCTCGGTTCATTACAATTTTTTAAGTTGGAGCGCCCACAAAAAAATCATCGACATGCACACATATATACAGATAGACATCTTTACAAAGCGTTTGAAATAGGACCAGCTTCATCAAATTTCGAAACATTTCACATATCCAACACTTTATTCTGTACCTTTTGGATGATAGGAAAAAGTGAAAAGGCATAGCTCCAAAAGTAAACTTATAACTAAAGAAATATTTCTAAATATTTATTTCGCACTCCTTCGATATAATCACATATTTTAGACTCTATCAACTAATATTTCCTCTAGTTTTCTCAACCTAATTTAGTTAAATTATATCATAACTCCATTGTGGTAGCCAATTGAGGATCCTTACCAGGAAGTCACACTAATAATAACCTTTTAGAAACCCTTTACATGATTCAAATCGAGAGAGCGTAGCTTAACAAGTTTTTTAAAAGCATCTCCCTTCGTATATGGTTGTTCTTGAGATACTGCTTTTTAAGTATGATCAAAAATGAAGACGTTAGTTGGAAGGAAGGTAGTAAAATCTTGTCAAACCATGTTGAAAATACTATACAATTTTTCGTTAATAGTTTTTTCCCCCCCAGGTACTGTAGCTTTATTTCTTTCCCGTCAGCAGCTCGTTATAAGTTTTGGCTTTTTCACTGGAATATTAAAATTGGTCAATCAGAATTACGATTTTATCAATTTTTCACCCTCATCAATTGTTTTAGAGTTTATGTTTCGCGAATGGGGTGAAACTTTAAACAAAATTGCTTTTACTTGGGGTCTCTTAATAACAGCTATACCAGGCTCATCATTTCAATTTTTTTTAAAGGGAGGTGGTCAAAGGTATATTTTACCGAGAGACAACAGAAACCATGCCCACATACATAAAACGGTATTGATTTCCAAAGCCAGGGGTCGGGGGTCCATCCTCCTGACCCCCTAAATGACGGGTCTGGCAACTTTTTACATCTCCTGGGCTATGAAAGCAACAACTACAACATTATGATTAAAACTCTTTACCTTGTACTTGTACGTGCTTTGCCATTGGGACATAAAATTGAATAAAACCGATTCGGCAGTATATATTTTTCAATACTTTAAAAAACTAGGGGGCTCTGCCCCCTGCTCGTTAACGCTCACCAACCCCCGAAGATTGCTTCGCAATTTTATTTGATTTGCAACGATTTAAATCGTCAGTCAAAAAGAAACAGATTAAAAACGCATTATGAGTTAGCTCCCTTTGGATCAAAAAGCACCCCTTCCCCTGATTTCAAAATAACTTGCACCAACTTGCAGAGCCGTAAGGCATAAGGGGCTCCTGAGCACTGCAAAACTGCAGTTTTGTATATTAGTGGTCTCTAGTAATATATTATGCTCTTTAGCTCGGAGCTGGAATTGAGTTAGGCCTACGATTTTCCGTTAAAATCGAAACCCTTAAAGTTTGTAATAAGGAAAAGAAGAAACATGCGAATCGAAAAGACGTAACTATGACAACGCCAAATAAAACATCAATAATTTTAATGGAGATGAGAATAATTCGAACTTGATTTTTAACGGCTTGTCACTTTTTTTTCTTTGAAGATAGAAGCTCAGTTTTTCGACCATAGGTCGAAATAGAGTTGGAGTAAAAAAACCCGCTCTTTTCAGAGGTGTCAAAAAGAAAACTGTAGAACAATTCCTGTTTTTTACTGATAGATTTAATGAAGAAAGTAGTGCCTAAATTTTAGCTAAGCCTAAAAAAGTTCGAGCTACAAACGCAAATAACTCTCGCCGTATTTAAGTTAGAGCATTGAAACAAATTGCGTAGAACGCGGAAAATTCCACTCTTTCCATCGATATATAACTATTAATATGTGCAAGTAATTTTTTACCCCTTAGGCAATAATAGGCAATTTACACGAAATTTGAGATTAAAAAATTTATTACGAAAAAACTAATTCGAATTTAAAAAAATAAAACCCCAGGTGCACACCACCGGGGCTTGAAGTAATTTTGTACAAGATTTCAAGGCTGTAGGTGCTATGTGGTCTCTTGGACGCACGCCCACCACAGACTTCCTTTCTGAATTTCTTTGAAACCTTACTTTTATTTACTATAAAGAAATAAAGAATGTAGTGTGGAAACTATTTTTTCGTTCCATCGTTTTATATTAATTCTATTTCAACTTCAATCAATAGCTCAAAACGTTCGATTCAATTCGAGCGAGATACATTTCTCAAAGCGACACACGAGAGCTCCTCCGGTATCCTTTCGAAGAAACCACCTTGCATTCTATTAATTCCCAGTTAGCTAGAAAACCTCCCCCCTCCTCCCCACAACCCTTCCAAGAGCGGGATTTCGTAATTCGCGATTTCGGCTCACATCATCCGAAAAATTTTCCCACCTTCGCATAATTATTTTTTAATGGACGGCAAAGTTATGATGCCCCCCCCCCCCCTTTCTTGCTTCATTAACTGTTCCTTAAGTTTCAACCCCATTCTAATTTAGACGTTTGCGGTTTCGCTAATACCCCTCGGGCCCGGGGGGAAATCCCCCTCCGAAGGAAATCATTAATTGCTGCAGCTCCCGGAATCGGGAGCTTGCGAAAGATTTAGGGAAAATTTGCATTTTTATTCCCTTTGGCTTTGTAACTTTTCCCTCTCTGGTTTCTGTCAGTGCTGTGTCGAGTGCCGCCTCGCTAATAGCTGTACTGAAAAGTTGTGTACATTCATTAATAGAGGGAAAGTAAATCTGACCGCAGCTTATTAATATTTAATGAACGGTATAATTTCTATTAATATAAACAATTTTCTCTCATTCTAATGACGTAGGAAATGTTGTCGAAACGGTTCTCTAGCAAGCCATTTGAACCTCACTTTAAAAATAAATTACCATTAAGAGCTTCACCTACCCTTTTAACTATGTAGATGGTTATTTAATTGATGGTTTAAGTCATTAATGTACATTACATCAGTTAAAGTAAATTTAAAAAACTCAAGCGTGGAAAAGCAATTATCAGCTGAAACTTTGCAAGTTAGTCTTTTTAGCAACTTCCGCCAGTTTTATTTGATAGTGATTTGGGATTTCAGAAATGTGAACTTGATGCTTGAGCATGAAATAGCAAAACTAAAGGAAGTGCCTTTCAAATTCTGCAGCTAGAAACTTGAAAAGATGGCTCGCTCAAGATAGCTTATTACAGCAAATAGAAGTCATTGAATTTCGAATCCACCTCAAACCAACTGAAGATTTGAACTGTTATCAAAAAATTTTTATGGATTCAATTCTGATTTGAAGTAAAGAAATTGCGGTGTGCAAATCTAAGCGGATGTCACATCTTGACGAAATGGTCAAGAAAAGTTGGTTCTAGCCAGAGCAACAGTTCAAGTAAGAGTCAGAGATACTCCTCTTTTGCACTCTGAGAACATACAGTTAGCCCCCGAGGATGAGCGTTGAGAACTAGCACATATTCTAGAACTCGACTTCAGCAAAAAATTTGTCGAAGGAAACATGGTCTGAACTTAATTATGCATTAGTATTGTTTTTCTGAAATAGAATTGTGGAAGCACAGAATTACAGCAGAGGAATCAAGTCTCGAAATCAACTTCCAAAATTTTTGTTCTAAAGGACATTTTTTTTTGGTGGGGGGGGGGACTTTTTTGAAAATTGGGGATTAAGGTGATCTTGTTTTATGTTCTTATTTTACTCATTTTGAGTACGACAGTAAAAATGTAAATGAAATAAAGAGCCCTATAGGGTAGCTTAGTTCTGCTTGCCTAACTGAATAATTTCTACAAGCCATTAATTCGTCAGGTTTACAGAACTGGCCAATATAGAAGTAAAGAAATGTTTTAAAAAATAAGGGAGCGGTAGTAAATATCAAGCATTGCCACGTTCCAAAAACCGATGAGTCACCAAAGAAAGCAACGATGATTCGAAAGCAAAGAAAGTAACAGAAAGAAAAAAAAGAGAATCATGAAAATTTAAACAAGCTTTTTCTTCAAGAAGTTGGAATAAAAGTTTCTGCTGGAATTCAAATATTCAGCAGATTTTACTGATTATGGTAAAATGATACTAATGTGAGGAACGAATTAGTTAAATTGAACTGTGCAAAATATTTTTAAATAATGCGAACTGCATTGCTTTCAACAGCCTAGCTCATCGTCATGTGGCAGTCAAACAAAAAACCCTGTTAAATGTTTGCTGCTGGGAAACATCCCTGTGATATCCTCATCATATATCAGTTCTAATAGGGGAATGGGGAATCACACGAAAAGGCATTAAAGAAAAAAAAATAAATGAGTAGCAATTGACAAAGTATAGTAGAACATGTTTTTTGAATCATTTGCCCTTGTTTTCCCGTAACCGAAAAATAAATTTTTAAAATCGGCTGACATTTTCAGGAAGTTGCCAAATTTAATGAGAAATGGAAGTTTCAGGAAAAAGTGATCAGATTCTCCGTATCTTTGAACGTTATTGAATTTGCAGCAACTGTTTAAGAGTTCATTTTTCAAATTTGGCGACTTTTTTTTTACTGTCACCAATCTTTAAGACCTTATGTCTCGATAACGGTGAGACAAGGGCAAATGATTTATTGCGTCGAAAAGCATGATCCACTAACTCTTGATTGCTGCTTATTTTATTTATTTATTTTTTTATTATTACACTGATTAGTAATGTCTCTTCGTGAGACAAATGGAAAACACTGTGCTTACCTCACTGATGACTTGCAGGAAGTCCTTGGGATGCAGCCTGTGGACGACGCATACGTCATACAGAGCACAGACAGCGAGCACGGTGACCCCGTGCTCCTTGGTGAGCATGGACGCCGTTGCCATGGCGACGCTCGCCCACAGGTACCCGCCGCTTGTCGCGGTACTTGCAGTACCGGCGGTACGCAAGCAGCCCCAGCAAAAAGAAGAGACACGCCCCCAAATCCGCCCGCCCCACCACGCCCGCCACGGCCTCGGTGTGGACTGGGTGGGCGGCAAAGAGAAGGGCGGCGGAAAAGGCGGAGAGGGGGCTGCGGACGAGAAGGGCGCGTGCCAGGAGGGCGAAGAGGGCAGAGACCAGGGCGTGCAGGACCACGTTCACCAGGTGGTAGGGCCCGGGTTCTAGTCCCGACAGCAGGTAGTTGAGGCGGAAGGAGAGCACGCAGAGGGGCCTGTAGGACTTGTGTGAACCGCTGTGCGTGAGGGGCGTGCCCCAGAAGTCGTCCGTGAAGAGCCTGGACAGGGGCGTGCTCGGCAGTAGGTCCTGGTTTGTCTTGATGGCTCGGCTGCAAGAGAAGAAGTAAATGGAATAAATCTTCAAATGACTATAAAATTTTGAAAAGCTTTATAAAGTGATGATAGTAAAATTATACAGCATTTTAAGAACCCTCAACACATTTTTTGCTGAAGCAAATGCAGTTGTTTTCATTTTGTGATTACCTTATAAATTTGTGTATGTGAGTGTGTGTGTAAGGGGGAACGGTGAAATTGATCCCCCGCACTAGTAGCGAAAAATATGAGAAACATGCTAAAAATGTTAAAATGTATCCATAATTATCTTACGGCTCCACTTCATGCGAAGTTAAGAGAAAACATGTCGTAACAAATTTGCCAAAAACGTTATTGAAATTATAGCAAAATATTGCTTACTACGAGTGGTTGATATTACGATCCTTTTACATCAAGAGGATATGCAATCAGAGCAAAGTTAGGATTTATGTACAAAAAAAAGTTGGCACTCTACAGTCACCGGTTGAAAAATCGAAACCTGAAAAAGGGAAGGATTGCACGTGGATTTGCTTACTTGTAGAGTCATTTCAACAACATCAGGACATGGTCCTAAGCGTGATATCTATGCATGATAATATCTGTACGTCAGAACCAGAGTGACTTAAGTCCAAAAATTGTGATTTTCCTCTCATCAGCGCATTTTATGTTGAAACCTATTCCACATCAAGCCACGTAAACGTAATTCTTAAAAAAGTCATTTCAACAATATCAGGACACGGTCCTAAGGCCCCTATATATATACGAGCCGGCGCATCAGCTTAACATCAGCCATTTTGGATCGGACTGCGTGTTTGAGTGGTTGTCTTTTCTGGCGAGTTATCGCGCTTGGTGATTGTTCACTGCGAGCGATTATTAGCTGCGTGTGAATTGTTTATTGGATAAAATATTATTTTCGGCAAATTTGGCGAAATCCGAAACTTTGCTCTGGTAACCCTAGCAGTGAAACAATGAAAAATCCGATCCAAAATGACAAAACTTAAGCTGATGCGTCGGTCTATCTATAAAGCGGCTCTACATGGTCCTAAGCGTGAATCTATAGATGATAATATCTGTACATCAAAACCAGAGTGACGTAAATCCAAAAATTGAGATATTCCTTTTATTACTGCATTGTATGTTGAAACCGATTCCACATCAAGCCATATAAGCGTAATTCTTTAAAAAAAAAACTTTTTCAATTTTTTAACAGGCTTAAAAGAACACGCGTCCTATTCTTTGCATGCGCCAGAAAAAGTTTTCCTCTCTCTTGTAAAATTTCCATAATGTGGCTTACGTCCTTCTTTCTATAAGGTACAGATATTTCACTGTGGTTTTACTCTGACACTTATGTGCATTATGCATCATTCACATTAATTTTGTGCTGCATCTCTGAAGTTTACAACCTATAAATTTCCACTACATTATAAAACAAAAAGTAATATGTTCTGAATTTTCATACAATTTTAATTCAAAAGCATCTTATCCATTAGATGGCACATATAAAGAACAGTTTCTCAGACGAAAAACTATTTTATAGGTACAAAAAACATTTAATGGTTAAAAAACAATTTACTGCCAAAGAGAGTTTGAAACAACATCGAAGAACACAAAAGGGAATCAATACGAAATATTCATAATTTTTTTGTTTCTGGATTAGAGCAAAGCTTTCGGGAAATGGTCTCATAAAAATGCCATCCGCAAATCCAAGCCAATAAAAAGTTAAGAACAAATCCTGCTTTTCGTGCAATAGAAATGAAATCCGTTCTTCTGAAAATCGGCGCTATTTTCAGGACAAGAAATTGGTGTACCTATATTCGCCGGAACCGTTAAAAAAACATTTCGCGGCATTAGCATTTAGACAACTCTACTCCATTCGCCACACTTGCGCCATCTATCGATGGACGAAAGAGCGGATAATGGAAGGAGTGAAATAAATGTTCTGAATATTATTTACATTATCCCAGCAGTTACGTCGAATATTTTTAGCATCGATTTGGCAACAGATGTTTATCGGAGTGTTCCCGGGCAATTATAATTTCAAAACAAGGAAGCGGGAACGAATCCACTGCTCGTTTTTGAAGTTGAAGTTGCAGTTAAATTTTATGGTCATGTCTTTATTTTAATTCTAGAGGTATTTCTCCATCGAGGAAATTGCCGCCGAATGTAAATTTTTTCGATTGTTTCGGAGCACGAAATACAAAGTCAAAGCCGCTTCAGATTTTGAGGAGCGTGAATTTCCGATATAATGTTTGTCCTTATGCGAGTTAACTGCTTCACTGTGACTGTGTTCTGGGTAAAGACAAAGGATAGGAGGGAAACGAATATTTTTGCTTAAAATGTAGAATTGCGTGCCTTTTGCATGCAATTCATGTTCAATGCATTACATTTCATAATTCGAATACATTTGTATCACATGATGCATACGTATTCGATGGGAGTTTCTTTATGTCTTGAGATTTAGAGCTTTGCAATGAGTAAAAGACGGAAACGAACGATTTCGGAAACTGAGCAAATGTTTCACAGAATGAAAAATGTTTATCGGTGGCAAAAAGAGAATATAAATTGCTTTCTATGAGTCTCTTTCGAATCTTTTACTCTATTCTAATTGTGGTGTGTTTTTTCATAGATTACGCACTTTTAAAAATTGACAATATTTAAACCAATGCTGATATTGAAAATCATTTTTCACAGATCTTTTCTCATTGTATTTCAATTTTGTAATTACTTGTGCACTGTCGATGATTTGCCTAAAATCCTTTTAACATGCAATCAGATAAATGAAAAGTTTTGTTTACTTTAATAAGCTAACTATCTCATTAAAACGTTGGTACTTCATTGATTTAACTAATAGCGGCGTTGAATGTTACATTCTTAAGCTATTTTAAACAACTTTAAAATATCTTTGTGTCATAGCAGGGTTTCAGCTGCTTTTGTGTGAACAAATTTTTAATAATTTCTTGAAAAACAGATGTTACTTGTACTTAATAAAAATAGTCTCTTATATTTATTTTATCAATCATTTGTGTCTATGCAATAAGCTTTAAACTGTCTGCTCTTTTCGAGGAAGACTTCTGATACCTATGAGTTGCTGATGCGTCGAATAAGAGGAGATTGTTTTAAGTTCATCACACGATCTCATCCACTGACTAAACGAAATGAGAACAATCCTACGCAATACTGGTGTCACGCAGGCCTTTACGAACTTAAATTAAAATCATTACCATCGCAGTTAACATCTTTAAAAATTCCAAGATTCGAAAAGTATGTAACTTTTTCCGCTGTCACTGATCCGAGTGAATTACTACATAGCACAGCATAGATTCGTGGTCTGTCTAAGAACTCAAGAATTGTTAAACCTCATTTGTTGCAGCATGGTGTACTTTGTTGCTTCAGAAGATTCATGTCCTTCAACTGTTTTTTGCACCCGTATCAGAAAATGTGCAAGTACAGGAGCGGTGTTCAATCAGACGCAAGATGTCCCTCCCAATGCCGAATTTATGTGATTTTCTAAAGAACGTGTTCCATCCATTTAGCTTGTCCACAAGTTAGATCTGCCTCACTTAGAAGATTGACAACCTCACACAGTTTTTTACACACAAAGTCTAAAAACAGTTTTTTCATGAACGGTGTTTAATCAGGTGCAAAATGTCTTCCCCTTCCCCCCTGCCGAATTCATACGTTCTTGTAAATGAATTCACTCCACCTAAAGCATCCATTCTGGGGCCATCATTCTGATTCAGAGAGAAAAAGGCTTTCAACAGTTTTTTCATCACATGTCTGAAACTGTTCAGTCAGATCCACCCCCCAACCCCAATTCCTCCTCCTGATTCTGTTCATCCTCGTAACTATTCCACCTAATTCGTCCATTAACATGGGCTACTTTGACAGTTCACTAAGAAGATTGCGTTCTTCAACGGAGATGTTCACCTCGTGGTTAGCAGCTGCGTACTTGAAGGGTGAATAATCTGACGCAAGAACATCCCCCCCCCCCGAATATATTCGTCTCATGCGTCAGCTACAACATCTGTTCATGTTCACCATCTAATCAGATTGATGCTCTGGCACCAAATTTATGCGCCTTATTTGCTTTGCGACTGCTTCCGCCCTCGTTTGTTGCCGATTGGAATTCTTCTCCCTCGGTGGAATCCATGCTCCCGACCACCACCAAAGAGACATGTCCCCTCCAGAAGGGGGGGGGGGGACAAACAACTTCCTCAGAGAAATTGAATTAGTGTTCCGCGCTCGACATTAGGGCTGCTCTGAGGCAGAGAGAGGAGGGTGGGAACGATACGATCATTTTCGTCTCATTGATTCGAGGAGAGAAGACACGTGGCCGGGAATGTCTGGAAAAGTATCCGTTTATTCTCATGTTCCTTAGTACAGCAATGTGTATAAATTTTTCTTTCCATTTTTTTTTTCCTTTTCGATTTCTCCTATTGATTTTATTTTCAATTAAGAACATGAATGGACAAGGAATGGCATTGACTGACCGCAGATGTATTTTACCCCACATTAGGTTGCATTGATTTTCAGCAGAAAAAGATAAAATTCTGCTTTTTTTTTTTTTAAATCCTTTGAAATTATTATTAGGCAAGAAAGATGTTATTAGTTATAGTCAAACTGGTACTTATTTGGCTCTCGCTCTGTATAAATGTTACTGTGGAAGTCCGAAACTTAGTATATGTCGACATATGCCACTGAATGTCAATATTCACACAATTTATATAGATATATATATTCACACAAACAGTCAAAATACAAATGAAAAAGCAAATGAAAAAAGCGAGATCATCAAAATGGAAAATGAAAAAGGTGAACCCAGGACCAACACTTTCTCAAGGGGGGGGGGGGAGGGGGATTGGTCCTAAAGTTCACAGGGCCCTTTCTGTCTAGCAAGAGGGAAGGTCCCAAACTTAAGGACCAATCCCCCCCTTGAGAAAGTGTTGGTCCTGGGTTCACCTTTTTCATTTTCCATTTTGATGTTCTCGCTTTTTTCTTTTGCATTTTCATTTGTATTTTGACTGTTTGTGTGAATATGTTTGTACTGTTTTTGTTTCTAGCAGCTTTGCGCTGGCATTACGGTACACTTTTGTATTTATTCTTTCAGTTTTTTAATGTCGTTGATTTTTTCAATTTCTTTGAATTTCTATTTTAAAATTGTCTTAAATTGTATCTCTTGTTTTTTATATATATATATATATATATATATATATATATATATATATATATATATATATATATATATATATATATATATATATATATATATATATACAGAGATAGAGAGAAATATATATTCAGGTAGAAAATTTTTAGTCTATTTCTTAGTTGGGGGGAGGAAAAAAAAACTAAAATTTTCAGTTATGTTTTTAATCGTTCGGTTTTTTTCGGACCCTGTGCAAACACACATGCGCACACACAGAAAATATTTATCGTTGACGATATCCTTTTAATTGATACAAGTGCATGAAAATTTACTTAAAACGTCAACGGAGCTCATTACAATTCATTTCATTTGTTTGAAAAAGTAAAAGTTTAACAAAAACTATGATATCCGTAATTTCGAGCCGAGCTTTTCCAGCTTCGTGCTTAAAGAAACTAAAACCAACTAACGCAAATTTCCAATAAATAATCAAAAATCGAAGTGAGAAGAAAAGAAGGAGGGAGAGGGATGAAATGCTGCTGTGTCAACACTAAAAATATTCCGACGCATCAGCAGGAGCTGGAAACAATGCCACTCGGAAAAAAAAGGAAAAGGAAATAAATGCAGAAAACTTTCACCGGTTTCGGAAATATTTTCTTTCGCTCAAAGATTTAATGCGCTGCCAAATTTTCGACAGATAGCCCCAAGTTTTTAGCCAGAGAATAGAATAATTTCGTAACAGGTTGCAGCACCCATCTGCGGCACCCTCATTCTAGCAGACGATGCTGAATTCGAAAATTTCGAGAACATGTTTCCTTATCGACATCCCTCCCCCTGCGCCCCTTTCTTTTTTAAGAAGAAAAAAAGTTCTTTATTGATATCGATCCCCGGAAAAGTTTGGAGCCATATTTCTTTCGGGGTAGTCCCGGCGGATCATCCGTTCTGGCTGACAATCTCCGGAAAGATGGGTGGAATTTCGAACGCTTAATAAAGAGGAATCTTTTGAACGTCACGCAGAATCGACGATAACTTGATAACATTCAATGTTCCGACAAAAAGGTTCGAAAACTTTCTTTCGACAGTGACCCACTTCTTTTTCATGGCCTTTTTTTTTTTTCTTTCCCCACCGTTACTTTTTGAGTTCAATCTCCATCTTTACTTTGTACTATTTCGGCTTCTAAGTTACTATCATAATGAATTTCCAGAAACCTGGAATTTAATTAGCTGTATGTGACACCAAAGTTTGACGTTTAGTTGAGCGTGACATATGTTACTGTGCAAGACCGAAATTGGAGAATGTCGACTTTTACTGACGATTCTCCGGAAATATTCGCTCTTTCGCCGATGTCTGAAATGCATTCCAATTCTTTTCAAGCCCCAACCTATCTCTGTTTCCGAACGTACCCTTGGATTCAAGTGAAATTTATTCCTATGGTTTCCAGAAAACTGAAAAGCTCAGTGTATGTATCGAACAGGATTTATAGGCGAGATATTATAAACGGATATTCTGAGATTAAGCACACAAGTCCGAAACAGATTTGTTCCAAGAGCAGTAAATAAAGATCTTGTACCATATGCAGCACTGGGGTCAGGGGTGCTCATCCCGACCCCCCCCCCCCCCCCAAGTTTAATGGCGCAAATCCCCTTCTCCAAATTTCAACCCTCCTTCCCATTTTTATTTTCTAGCTCTCTTTTTTATTTATTAATTTTTTTTAATACGTTTTATTATTTTTTTTAAATATTTTTCATTTACTTGTTTTTAATTATTGTTATAATTATTATTATTTTATTAGAAAAGTTCTGTGCTACGCCAATGACACAAACACAAACTAAATAAATAAACGAAATAAAATATAAACAGAATAAAATAAAATAAAATAAAGAAATTAAGTTAAAAATAAATCAATAAATTAACTTAAATAAATAAATTTAAAAAGTAAAAAATCTTCCCCCCCCCTTTTGATGGTTCAACATGCGCCATAATTATTCCATGTAGACACCTCTGACCGGGGTCATCCTAAGTGGGTCCTGGGAAAGCAAGCAGACGAACTCGTAAGTTTTAGTTGTCAATGTTGTCAACAAACTGCAACTGTAACTTTAATAAAATGCTGCAAGCAGCTTTCTGTCTGTGGTGAGGTTTGAGTTTGGATTAATTTTCTGCTTTGTGTAATGTTTAGTTACAAAGATACTTGTATATTTAACGATAGCAGACAATTCGCCTTGCTACTGGCAGTGTTTATTTCAGTCGTAACTTTTGTGGACAGATTCGATTTCAAATCAAATCAAATGGGGTGGGTCAAAGCTCATGATGGATTAAAGGTATCTATATCCTTTCTTTCGCAAAATAATTAAGATAGCTGGGATCGTTAAAGTGAGAAAAAGATTACTTGAAATATGTTTATCATTTATTGTGACGATTTTTTAAAAAACATTTAAATGTTCTCCAAATCATGCTCATTTAATAACACGTTTAATAATAATTTTAAATGCTCGAATTTTTTCGTTAAGTTTCATATTGAAGATGCTTTGTAAATCTTGTTTATTATTTGTCGATATTATTCTACTTTGTACTGTTTTTAACAAGTTTTTCATACTGTGAAGATTTATATAGATGGATCCAGTGAAAACAAAAACGTATTTTCTCAGGTTAATAAGCGAAACTAACTATTTTGTAGTTAATTTAAAATCTTTGGAAATTGATTATGTAATGTAGTTTCATTTGCTTATATAGATGGATCCAGTGAAAACAAAAACGTATTTTCTCAGGGTAATAAGACAAACTAACTATTTTGTAGTTAATTCTAAATCTTTGGAAAATGATTATGTAATGTAATTTCATTTGCTTTTTTTTCTAATGGGTTTCAATTTTTTTACGGCATTACTAGTTGAAATGATAATTCTCAAAATTGAAAAAATAATAAATAAAAATAAGTAAATAAGTACAAACAAAATTAATAAAAATAAAAGTTTCCTTCTCTTTTATTCATTGATTTACGTTACGTAACAACCTATTTCCTTACACTGTGATGTTGATTTTGATGGATACTAGTTTCTCCAGATGCTTTTGCAATACGATATTTCTATTGCAGAGTTTTCACACTCAGTTCACCAATTGGTACGAGACATACAATCCGTAAAGATTTTCACGTGTCGTTTATATCATAATATTCAATGTTTAAAAGTTGGATTGGAATAAATAATTCTTTGGTTGTTCAGGACTCCTTATCCTTTCTGTTGCGCCAATTGACACCTCTCATTAATTCTGTACCAATTATGTTTCCAATTTTATTACATCAAGAATGTAAAACAGTTTAAAACAGGGAAACAATCCCGAATCAAAGATGGAAACAACCATTAAAAACTTAAATCGCCATTTCTCCAACTAATTCAATCATGAGAATTACTCGCTGTGGCTTTCTAGAAATCTGGCGTTTTTATTTCAGGAAATCAGCCGCCGGGGAGACGACAAAAGAGGTAAAAATCCTATAGACGTAATTAAATATTTCTTTTCGACAAAACATTATTTTCACCAACCCAAACCGACGACGTTTATTGTGACCCAATATTAGCTCGGGACGTCTGCAATGCATCCGCAAGAAGAGATAAGTTTTCTTTCAGCATACTTTTCTTATCTTAAACATCCCCGCCTCATCATTTCTTTGCTCAGTGCAGCGGAAGATCTGATCTCTGCTCCAGAGTGTTGCATATGAATTCCAGAAATTACAAACTTTCCAACTTTTCCAATTTCGCATCTGACGAAGAATTGGGGGGGGGGGGGGTATCAGTCTCTCAGCCATCTGACGAAGGAAGGGGGGGGGGATATCAGTCACCCATCCATGCCAATGACGAGGCAAGGGGAGGGGGAGAAGGCAATTGAGGCCGAGCTTAAGAAAAACTGCAAATGGAGCCCGGAATGAAGCCTCCGGGGCTAGAAAATAAATGAATGAAGTTTTTCTCATTCTGCTGAGTGGGGTCAACTCTTGGCCCCTCTCCAAACCACACAGGCACACATTTCGACGAAGCAATAAACAGAATGAGAGAAGGAATATGCGGAAGACAACTCACGGGGGATGTTCCATTAAGTTGATTTCGTTACCGGGAGTGGCGGAGGGGTCGGAAGGGTTCTGGAACACACACATGATCGCTTCGGCCGCGGCGTCTGGTGTTCGTCCAACCCAGATTGATTTTTCACTGCCAAAGATCTCATCCCTGATGAGTGAGTGCCAGATGGATTTGTGCAGCCTCCGCCGACAGAAATGGATTCGAGAGATTCCGAGCGGGAAATTTCCCGCTATCGGATAAAGACAATAAAAGCGAGGGGGTGATGGATCCTCTATCTCTTCCTGCCAGAGATTAATATATCAATTCAGGAGCCAGCAACAGCACACTGTCCATTCAGAGACCGAGTTTTGATCTAGGGGGTGGGTCAGGGTGGTAATGATTCTCTCCCCCTCCCCCTAAAAGGATCTGAGATAGCCTAATTAGGGGCGTCGATTTCGAGAAATTACTGGGAGAGATCCCCAGATCCCCTATTTGTGGCCAAATATTGCTTTTTTGACCCCCTCCCCCCCCCTTTCGAGCAGTGATGACCCTCTCTATGACTAGTAGTAGGATCTGTTTCTGTCAGAGCTGAGACCAACACCTCAAAAAGGGTTTACAAGTTTCCTGAAATTCTCGTAGCAGTCGAATTTATAATTTGGTTAATCATAATCTATGGCTAAAATCAGTTGAGTCTCAAATTAACTTACCTATAATGTAATTGAGAAACCAGTAGTTCGATATTATCAACTTGGCTACATGTGCTAAAACGTTTAGCAATGACCTATACAAATAATTGATGCTGATTTGATAGCTATGAAGGATGGTTCAATTTGCTATATTTTGGTGAAATTCACACAAGTTCATGATATAATCAAATTAAGCAAAATCCACCGTAGCCAGCAAAATGTCACCAACTGTTTTAGTGCAACATTCAATCAAACGTTTTGTGTGCTCTGGATTCGAACACGGGACATAAAAAGCGGGATCACGTATTCGACCCGACATGCCACAAGGTGAATACTAGTGAAGACAATGTCCTCCCCGTAAGTTAGAGGTGTCTGTTAAGTTGCTCTAACCACCGTTCAAAAACTGGAATATCTAGTTGCAGCATAATTAACGTTTTCGGAAAAAACCTGAACTTGGGCTTCCATTTACCTAAATTTTAGTGAAATCATAAAATTTGCACCATACATTGGTTGACGCTTACTTAAATAGTAGAACAACCATTGGATATAACTTGCACGATCTCTTTTATTTAGATTACCACGAAATGCTCTTTTAGATGGTTGATTGTCCCACAGCTTTAAGTGCTATCTAAACTGCTAGGACATAACAAAAAGAAGTGCTATACTTTAAACTTTTTGCTCCCTCGGTGCGAGGATCTGCTGTGCCAACTATGACACTGGGCGTAAATTTATGATTCTTGACGATTCGAAAGGTGGTAGGTTACACTTTCCTCATCAAAAATAAACAGATAAATCATCGATATGCAAAAGAAATTTTTTAAATCTAGCTTTTTCACTTATCCGCCAGCCTTTTTTAAGGAGGTTCTCTCATGACCCTATATTTTACAGGCAAAAAATGCTAGGTAGTGCAAATACATTGAGCAATTTATTGACTAAAAGGCCCTAACCAACTCTTAGGTCAAAGTCCATTCATTCATTTACTTTGAATAGTCAGAAATAGTAAGGTAGTTAACACGTATGAAGAAAATATAAATTAACAGCAGAAATTATACAATTGAACAAGAATTTTAAAATGGTTTTTAAACTTGCACGTCCACTACCTTGGTGCTAAATAATGCGTCGTTCTTCCTGTGTATGCTGTGGTGAAGAAGCGCGTTTTGCTTTTTGATTGGGGTTTCTTTATTCCGCCATGTTTATCCACAATCAAGAAGCAAAACACGCTAACTTCACTATAACAGATACAGGAAGAACGCATCATTTAGCTCCAAAATGGCGGACGTGTCGCTGTCGCTACTTATTAATCACACGTAACAATCTGTTGAACATTCCAGTTTTAAAAATTAAAATTTGTTCGTTTCAGACTGCTGAACTGAATTGAAATATCCACTCTTGTAGAGGTTTAACTGTATACTAGTTGAACTGTTTAGTTTAAACTTAGAAAAAAGTTAGCAAAGACTACTGCTAAAAGATGAAACGGGAGACTTTATTTGTCAAACATGCTGATTTTCAAAGTTTCTGAGACATATCTGCGAGTCTCAAAATCAGAATATTTCTACTCTAAAAGTTCTGGCATCATATTCTTTGTTAGACTTTCAAAAAGCAGAATTAAATGTTAGGCCACCACATATCTTCCACCTGATTTTCATTGACTCTTTCTATTTAGCAGCTCTTACATTTGCAAACAATCGATGTCCAAATATTTACCCAAACTTTCAATTTGATTACTAAATGTCAAAGTTAAACTCCCGGCTAACGAAGCATGCAGGTAAAAAAGCATTTCATCCCGTTAATTACCTATTACCAAAAGCTATTAGCGGTGAATTTCAATAACGCTGGACTTGGTAATCATTAAAACATGCATTTGCGGAGGCTTATGGGCTATAAATATTTCAAACGGGCAAATTGGAGTAATCTCCCTAATCTTCGGGGGAAGACTCCAGCAACATGGTCCTGTTTTTTTTCTCCTGGATATCCGGTGCAGGGCGTTGTCAGGGAAAACAAGCGAAGCGAGGGACCACGCCCTTCAGACGGGGCGTGTGGATCATCCGGCACACGGTCCGGTAGCCGGGAAAGCGTTCCGAATAGTTGAATCTCGCGTGACTAGGAGAGATCTGGTGTCCTGCCGCATTCCATCCGGTCCCTGTCAGGTCCCTGACTGACGGGGCTCCCCTATAAGGGGGCAGTGGAGGGGGAGGCGGAGCGCTCAAAACTGAAAAAAAAGAGGCTTAAGTTTTGAAAGGACTTGTGTGGATTTTATTGGGAATAGAGCGTATGATCTGCTTAGTTTGCATTGCATTTAGTTTGAGGTCTGTTTTTTTATAGGTTAGGAAATTCTCGCACCACTCAAAATGGTGTAGGCTGTACCAGTGCTTGAGCCGCTGAGGACAAAAGTAGTTAAAGTCATTAAAAAAAATTGTCTTTACATCATCAAAAACAGTGGGAGATACTGTTTTTGATGAAACAAGTGGTAAACCCAGGGAGGATTTGGGGATGTATCCCCTCCCCACCCCCACACACATACCTCGAAACGCAGAATATTTCTATATTGACCATATAAAACGACTGAAACTGACCATTCCCTCTAAACCGAAAGGTAAGCCATATCCCACATTAATTTTTTTTCTGGTAACGCCTTTGATCACAAATTAGTTCTAATCTCATTCTACTGCTTGCCAAAGTTGTGTAGACCTATAGTTGGGGCAGGGGCATAAACGGGGATGGAGAAGGGACAACTGCTAGCCCGGAACCGAGCCCCCAATTTTTTAAAAATAGGCGTGAAATATAGGGGGGGAAATATGAACGGGGGCCCGGAAAAGTCATTTGTGACAAGCCCCAAAATTTCTGTGCACGCCCCTGGTTGGGGCAAACCTGACCTGGCACCATTGCGAAGGCTTTTCAAATCCTAATCGCAGCATTATGATGCGGCAGGTTAGGTTTGCCCCGACTATAGCTTCAGCCATCTGCCGGTAGACAGTCATTGTTTTTACAATCAATGTAGTCCAGCAGTATAGTGTTTTGTGCAGAACTGGTTACTAAACCATTCAATTACGCAAAATCTTATTTTATAATAACTAATGCAACTTTTATCCTCAACGGCCAAGCTGTTAAAGATGATGTTAGAGTGGACTGGTGTTGTTACAATATAAAAATATTATGAGGAGTTAAATTTCAATATGAAATTAGTTATTAAATTTTTAATTAACAAATATAATTGCATAACCCCATTAACTACAAAAGTACCTTATATTTTCCACTCATATTCCATCCAAGCCAACGAGGGGGTTGGTATCAAATCTTATGGAAATGTAAATATAGTAAATTGAATTGATCTACCAAGATTACGACGAAGATTATTTCAAATGTAATTATTTAAAACTAGAAAATGCTTGAGCCACTAACAATTGTGCAGGTGGTAGCTATTGCTAATGGAACAGAATGAAGCGTATCGACATCTAAATAAATGTGTGAACTGATTTCAAATGAAATCCTCAGAAATAATAACTCTGTCTCTCACGTTTCCTGCCTCCCTCCCCTCACAGCAAATTATCATATATTCCTTCCTTCGTATAATTACAAGTAAGTATGTAATTAAACAATTAACTAATTAATCCTTAAATCTTCAAAAACAATTTAAGCAGTAAAAATAGCAATTAATTTGACACTATGATGTGTATTATTACTATTTATGAGTATGAGGGATTTCAAATAAAAATGATTTAGGATATTACTACTCTTAATCTGCTTAAAAATTTATTAATAACCTTCTTATTTCAGCAATGAAACGGAGAAAAATAATTTCAAATTTTGTTGTAATAAACAAGAAATTGCTTTCACCACTAAAAAATGAATCTTTAACAAAAGCTAGTAAATTGGAGAAATAATCAACTGCTAAATATTGAAGGAGTTCTTTTATTTTGTTTATTTCTTTTTCAGGAAATTATTAATATTTTTTATTATTATTTTGTTCACTAACGGTTCTATTGAGGTTCTTTGTATTTTGCTTCATTCCAATTCTCTCTTTCCTAGGTTGATTTAATTCTAATCCACTTCAATTTAAAACGAGTTGTTATTCCTTGTTTTTCCATCTTTTTTTTTTGGGGGGGGGGATGCAATAATTAGAGGTCTTTATAAATACATCAAGAATTTAAACCTTATTTTTAATGATCTCTCATTCAGAGCACTCATTGCAGCAAATGAATATAACCATTCTAAACCAGTAGTCGGCAAGTGACGGATCACGATCCAGGGCCCGGGCCATGAAAGGTCGAAAACCGGACCATTAAAAATGTTTTTAAAATAAAAATTACATAAATAAATTATTTTAAAGTACTATTTTTAAATAGTCAACACTATCTTTAAGCACTACGTTTATCACCTTTTCTAGTACTTCGGAAGTGATGACGTGACTGATTTAAGTTTAATAATTAGTGTAGAATACGAGGTTTTCTTCTGGACCTCGATAAAAAAATTTCAAAAGAATCCGGACCCTAACTAGTATTAATCGCCAGCCCCTATTTTAAGCAACATCACTTCAAAATGATCGGATAATAGAATGATCGGTGTCGTATGTTTCCTGCATATTTTGTAACATAAAAAAATATTTAAAAAATGATGTTACAAGCCTGCCAGCAGAGTGCAGCACAGGACCTTCCTCAGTTTCTTTATAAAACAGTTTTCTATATTTAAAAAAAAATGAATTTCTTAAGAGTACCACTTGAACCACTCCACGTGTTAACCGGTGGTATCAGGGAAAAATCTAATGGTACACTTTTTTCAGTTTAGCAGTCAAGAGCAAACAATCACTTGCAGACTAAGTGGTGGCCCCCATAAATCTCTCACTTATTCCATGGCCACACGATCGTCCCAACCTGCACCAAGTGTTGTACTAGATATGTTCCTTCCGACCATATTCTCGATTGTTAAGGAATCTCCAGACAAGGCCTTTATTTAAATATTTTATCGTTGTGGATGTTGTTAGAACTCCCTCAAATATGGATTCTGTCACAGGAGACTTGCAACAGCGACGAAATGGTTTCTTTTGAAGCGAAAGACCCTAAGAAATAGGAAATGGTACAAAGGCAACCCAGATAGCATAAAGTATTCCTGAATGACAATATAACGCATGCATCTAGCTTTTGTTTTCTGCCCCCCCCCCCCCTCTGCAAAAAGAATCAAAATAATAGTCTTGAAGCAATCCATCTTCGATGACAACGATGAGAGTGTTCCTATATCCGAACGAAGCGATGACCACGATCAGTCAAGAAACGAGGTCAGCTACAACCGACCACGAATCTAATCCCGGTAATCAAGTAAGCAATCAAGAAAAAATGCTTCGCATGTAAGTCCACCCCCTCCGATCGAAACGGCTAGGAGGTTAATCTCTCCCACGGTCACATAGGGGTGGTGCGGGTATACGACGTTAATGTTTTGTTAAACGGCGATGGAGTCCTCTCGCTTGGGGGGAGGAGGGGGTGGGGGGTGAGTCAGACGGGGCATCGATCGAGTATTTTTAGCAGTCACGTGACGGGGATAGGGCACCTGGCTTCGGTAATTGCTCGACGTAATTATCGAACGACAGAGGCCTCCTCCGCAAAACATGGAGAGAGCAGCCTCGACCCTAATCAGTTTTTGACTTTGGAATCACCTTCCCGCACATCTGATTTATTTGCTAGTTTGAGATCCTCATTAAACAGGCCTATTATAATTCGATTACCTGGAATCTCCTCCCCCTCTTGATATATCTCGCGCCAGCAACGTTCGAAACGATCGACCGACTGTGGCAAGGATACACATTAAAAGGTACAACTCAAGACGACATAGAATTGTGCAGAAAGCAGAAGAAATAAAATCAGGCCATTTTATGTATACACACCTACACACCACTAGCGCAGCCAGAAATGCCTTCTGGAGGGGGTTTATTGATCAAAAATACCTTTTGGAGGAGGTTTTTTGATCAAAAATACCTTCTACAGAACTTTTTGATTTAAAAAAAAAATTAGTTTGAATTATGGCATTTTGAATTCAAATTATGTTTTTCGCAATCACGAGTGTGTATGTAGGCGTGTGTGTTTGTGTCGAGGCATGAGTGTGTTTGTATGCGTGTGTGTTTGTGTCGAGGCATGAGTGTGTGGATATGTGTGTGTATAGGTATATGAATGTATGCGTGTGTGTTTGTGTCTGTATGCAGGCATGAGTGTGTGTGTGTGTATTTGTGTGCAGGCATGAGTGTGTGTGTGTGTTTGTGTGCAGGCATGAGTGTGTGTTTGTCTGTGTGCAGGCATGAGTGTGTGTGTATGTGTATGTAGGATATGGTCGCAACCTGGAGACATTTTCCGCTAGAGGAGCAGCATCGCGAGGGCGGTCGACGGTGGTGCTGCAGAGGGAGGCGGTGGGAAAATAAAATCATAGGAACATCAAAACAGTCAAATGAGAACAATAAGCAATCGTGATTGCTCAAAAAAAAAAAAAAAGAAAACATCTGAAGGGGATTTTTTGATCCAAAAACACGTTCGGAAAGGTGTGTTTTGATCAAAACAGCCCTTTTAAATGCATAAACTACTGTATTAAAATTTGCGTTTATGTTAAAACCAATGCCTCTGGGGGGGGGGGGGGTGCTTTCACCCCTAAGCCCCCCCCCCTCCCGTTCACTGCACCACTGACACACACACATATACACGTGCAGTGACCGATTACGATATCGGGAAGCCCTTGGTCAAACACTTTTTTGGAGCCCTTGTAATCAAACCTTACAATTTCGGCCATTGGCCAAAATAATTTTAGCCATTTGGGGTCCCTAAGATGAAGGGGTTTTAAGCAACGACCTAGTTGGGCTATTCGGTAACCAAACCTTGCACACGTGTATATGTATGTTACCGTGAAAGGCCAAAAGTGGAGAATGTCGACTTTCACCAGTGTCCTTTGTCAATCTCCTTGGTATGTGAATATTGATATTCATTGGTTAATGCGACACTTACCAAATTTCGGACTTGCACAGTAAAATGTACACTACTCACATATGCTCTGTTCCTTTGACACAAACGTGATTTTGGTTTGTACGGCACTTTACTTTCCCGTTTTTGTTGGATTCGGAATCCATAAGTTGCTTTCATGGGTATTGTATGTGATGGAAAATGCTATTTTATAACACCTAGTAAGTTAAAATTAAACTAGAGTTTAAAAAATAATTTACATTTTAGTTCGAAATTGCTCCTAGGGGATTAATTTAACCTGGTCAACCGGCCGATATCAACCACGTGAGCCTTCTTCCACGAGTCCAGTATCTTATCGATTAGGCAACAAGAATTCACCACAGAATTACAACCACAGAAGAAAACAAACGCTTGACATTCGAAACCGGCGTCATTCCGCCTACATATAGATAATAAACTCAAAGAAAAATGATTGAAACTGTTGAAGAAATTTCAAAAATCAGAATTGATGTTTTTAGTGCAACAAAGTTTTAAATCGTCAGTCAGGATTGCAACGTTCAAAAAATTTGTATACATAAAACACGGGTCAAATAAATTCAAAGTAAATGATGACACAAATCTATAAAAACAAGGGAATAAGCAAATATAGTTTGAATCATTCATATGATTATTGAAACCCTAAGTTACGATAATTTTACTTAGACAAATGACTAAAGAGACAATACTAATGTCGTCTGGAGGCGTCATTCATTACATGCACCTTTACAGACATTTGACGTCTCCGCGACGTCAGATTTAAATTACTTGGATGTCACTTTAGAAAATAAGTGAATCCCAGTTTGTGCTATATATATAACTTTAAAAACTCAAACACGAGATAAAACAATGAGAGGCGAAGGGATTTGAGAGATAAAACAAAAGTTCTAAGCAAAATGTGAGTAACGTTCAAAGCCTAAGTTGGCGTTCATTGAACAGTTTTTTTTTATAAATCATGCAGCATAGGCCACTCCTTCTGTAACCATTTTTTTGTGTTTTGAAATCATTTTGTGTGTTTTGAATACACGCGAGAGACCTCTCTTTTTTGTACAAGTTATCTCCAAATTTTTGCTTTTTGCACTTGCACCTCTTTGCTTCTAGCTATGTCAATCAATTCATGCACGGAAAAAAAAAAAAAAAAAAAAAACGAAGTAGCCAAATGGCTGCTCTTCCTTCCCATATTTTTAAGATGGTGCGTAACGTCTAACATCAAGTAATAGGTAAGATAAAAACTAATCTACTTGATTGGAGCCTGAAAAACACACTAGAATCGGTTATAAAATCTAGAAATCGGTTATCAAGAGTCATGGCTAGCTCAAAAAAAAAAAAAAAAACTTAATTTGAATTCTGAAATTTTGAATTCAAATTATGTTTTTCACAATCACGAACTGAGACAGGACCCTACTCATTGGAGTTATTGTTTCTAGAAACGACTCCTGTCCTCCCCCCCCCCCAAGTCCGCCACTCTTCCTGGGCGGTTACATGTGAATAGTTGTGTGTGTGTGTACGTAGACCTGTGTGTATGCACGTAGGCATGTGTGAGTGTATGTGTGTGTATGTGTGTGAACGTGCGTGTGTGTAGGACATGGACGCCTCCGACCAGGAGAAGCGGATAGCTCAAAACCGGAGCAGCCGCGCCGCGCCGCCAGCAGTCTACGGTGGGCGGTGGTGCTGCAGAGGCTTCTGGTCCAAGTTGAAAAAGGCACGGACACCAAAAACGGTCAAATGAGAACAATAAGCAATCGTGATTGCTTAAAAAAAAAAAATCGCTCTTATAGCTTAAGAGACCCAGCACACAATCCAAAGAAACATTTCCTCTATAGCCCAAGAGGCCCAGCAAGCCCTAAAAAAATCACTTATACCCAAAAAAAACCCTAGCAAGCGAAATTCCTTTTACATCCCCAAAACCCAATGAATACAAAATTGAATGATATCTCCATGACGTTGCTTCTTTTACGTGCCAATACAGACAGACTCTTTGAAGTCTCTTAAAAGTAAAAATGCGTATATAAAGGATCAAATTTAAATTTATCTGAAAGTTATGGATGTATATTAAACTAAATTTTACGTACGATCTATTTTTTTTTTTCAATATAACCACCACAACTACTCAAGATAACTTGGCAAAATATTAAAAAAATAAACCTGATCTGTTTGCTCACAAATCAGCTTGGTCCGACTGTATTTCGGTCCAACTTCTTTGCTTTCCGACTTTTGAACTTTGGTTTATTGACTTTCATGACGAGTATACACGTTCCTTTGAATAATTGAAGCGCAACCAGATTTTAAACCCTTTCATCAAATTCGGATGGAATAATTCGAAATTTCACATGCTGTATTTGAGTAACATCCTGTAATTGCATTGCTACCACGATGGTAACGCCCATTGAAGAAGCCCCCGACATGTCTCAGACACGTGTTCATGAATCTAACAGAAGAATTTGCGCGCAGAATCTCGATTTTATCCATCTCGGGATCTTTGACAAAGAAATTTCTAGCGGTAGGAAATAATGACGCACACTATAAGTGGTTCTAATTGGTATAAAGAAGATTAAAAAACGTTCTAATGGCTCATGATCACGTCATTTTCTCCCGAAAGGAGAAAACCTCGCGGGCCTACCACACGATTCGAAGTTTGATTTTGTAGATTCCAAACGGCACGGTAGCCCGTCTACTGCGAGGGCCCATCTCCGTCATTATCCAGCTGCCGATTGGCCAGCGTGGGGCCAACGCCTGCCCTTAATGGCGTCACCAGAATCACGATTGAAAGTTGATGATAGGGCTATCTCTAGGTGGACGGCATAAATCGTGACCAGGGACTTTTTCTTCTTTCAAGCGAGAGATTACATTCGGGTGTGGTCAAGGATAGAAAGTCAGATACAAAGTGAAAACACAAACCCCTTTCTCTTTGAACTTTAGTGCATCAGGCATTAAAAGTTATTTTCAAGTCTATCCGGGAAAGCCATTTTGAATGAGGTAAGGCTGCAATTATCCTCCCTTTGACAGCTGTGAATTCTAGGGCTGATAACATCGAGAATAGTTAACGTCATAATTCTCAGAGAATTTGTCGATAGCCAGAAAGGTTTGATCGCATGTCTTCACTCTTCAGGGCGATATTTTAAGACAAATGTTCGATTCTAAAAAGATGTGAATAGTCGAAAATCAAATAATCGAAAAGTACCAAAAAGAATATATATTGGTTTTTGAGATGAGTACCGACGAGAGCCAAATAGGCCAAGAATGTGCAAATACAATATATCTGCAACAACAAAGAAAAACGTTCTTTCTGTTGCGAAAGGTATTCACGGGCATGCTACCGTTTATGAGTCAAACTTGACCGCCATATGGTTTTGCGTCGTACAAATAAGATGCACAAATAAAATCAAAACGGTGAATCAAAGCAGAAATCTGGTCTTAAAGTACTTTATGAGCGCTGATCGTTATCCACATTGGATGAAAATCAACATTTACTAACGGGGCACACGTTTCAAATTTGATGAATTTGCTTCTAGCTTTTACTTGAGGGGATACCTGGTTAAAGTATTCTAAAGAACTTTCCTTAAAGCCCTGTATGAACGTTGATTTTAATCCTCATTCATTGGTTAAAAGATCAGCGTCCACTAATGGGGCACTGATTTCAGATATCATGAAATTGCTTCTGTATGACTTTTACTTGAGGAGGTATCTGGATACAGCATTCTAAAGCACTGGTCTTAAAGTACTTTGTGGATGTTGATCCTTATCATCATTGGGGTAAAATCAATGCCCACCTATGGAGCACTAATTTCAAATTTGATGAATCTACTTCTAAACGACTTTAATGGCGAGGACAACTTGTTACAGCATTCTGAAGCACTGGTCTGAAAGTACTTTACGTGGAAGTTTACCTTAATGAAAATTGGATTGATATCTGGTTACTGCATTAGGAAACACTGGTCTTAAAGTACTTATATGAACGTTTATACCACTCAGACTGGATTGAGATCAGCATCCAATAATGATGACTCAATTTTAGATTTGGTGTACTTATTTATGAATATCTAGCTCTTCGCTGATATCTGATTACATCATTCTAAAGCACTAGTCATAGTTTTCTGTGGACGCTGGTCTTAATCTTCATCGGTTTAAAGTCAACTTCCATCATGAAGCTCCATTTTCATATTTGATGATCCGATTTGTGAAAGGGTTGAACTTGATTAATATCTGGTAACAGCAATATTTACTAACAATTAAAACTTTTTTTTATCCCCCCTATCCGTAAGCTCTTTGTAGGTTTTTGAGTTTCTATACCTTTCTGTGAATGTGTAAAAAGTAGAGTTCAGGAAAGTAGGCATTTGAGTTCTTTTCAAAAGTGGCTCGTATCCTTTGATTGCATTTTTTCTGTAAAGAAGCATAAAACATGTCAGCCGAAACGATATAATGACTTTCTGTCAGTTCATGGCCGATGGCCCGTTTTCTTTCAGTTATTACATACCGAAATATCAGTTTCCCGAAATCATATTCTAGAACATGCTTTTGTTCACAGTTTAATGACAGCCGCGCAAAAAGAAATAACATCTTAGTTTGTAAAAATTACAGAAGGACAATTCACAAGACAAACAGATACACTAGCAACCTATTTTGTATTCACCATCGTCGAAAGGGTAAATTCACCTTCAATCTTTTAAAATTTCTTCCGTCTCTGGGTATCTTGAATCTTGCTCAAAATTGTCCAATGTGGGAATTATATTGCTTCACAAAAGGGATGCATGAGACAGTCACTTCAACATTGCTTTCAAATCGAATCAAGATCAAGACAGTCAGATACAATAAAATATCCCCTACATATGAGGGGGGGGGTCTCTATGTTTCCATGGCAACGTCAAGAGATGCGATTAGATGTTTCATACTCCCATAAATTCGCTTTTGGATTTCGCTTACGAACAAATGCCATTTCTATAGACAGAAATGAAAATTTTTCCCCTGGGAGAATGCTTCTATAAAAGTGCGGTAACATTTGACGATGCAACTAACGACAAATTTCAGCATTAAAGTTTTTTTTTTCCTTTTCTTTTTGTATTCAATTTGCACGGATGATGATCTTAAGTCAAAAGCCAAATTTGTTTAGAAATATTTTCTTTTTATCCATTCATATGCTTCCATTTAGGTCATAACCATTTTTAAAAGCAGACATTCCCAGTGTTAGGAACTGTTTCCTAGTGTTGAGTATACAAATTTCCATTATCATTGTTACTATTTTCAATTTTGGTACGTTGTACTCTGTATGGGCCAACTCTTGGTTAAGTTGACCGCGTCCCAAACTCTTGTAAGCGATAACCAAGAATAGGTTAAATCTTGGTATGTAAATTAACTCGTATTTCTCCGAAGGAGTTTTTTTTTTTTTTTTTTTTTTTTTCAAGTTGAGCAAGCAAGATTGCTTATTATCCTCGCTTAGCCAAGGGCCAGACATTTCTAAAAATCTATTGTGTTTGCGGTTTATAAATTGCGAGTCACGCGAGCTACTGTTTACATTGAGATTGGCAGATAGAGATCAGTTGCTTCAGTTTCTCAACCTTTTCATTTTTGAGGATCACTTGGTGCCCTTCCGAATCCAAAGAGGACTACATGCGATGGAAATAATATTTTCACAACAGTTATATTAGGTGGATTATGAATCCAAACGTTTTCTCTAAAAAAATTAATTACCACTATAAAAATGATGCAAAGTAATTTTCACCAGCTGTTCGTGGACCGCCATGAAAATTGCTCGCGAACCACAAGTTGATGCACTGAATTACTTAATGTGGTGAGCGGACTTTATGTATTGTTTTGAAATACATTATAAGTAGTTACTGTAAAAATAAATGATAATTCTTTCAGTCATATCTAACTTCTAAATTTCTTATAGCAAGTGTATTTGAGTGGATTTAGAGTGATTTTCATTTTCTTATTACCTGCTTTAGAATTTTTTTTTGTGGGGGGGGGGGGGGGTAGGGGGAGGTTGCTAGTTGCACATGTTGTTTAATGGTATATTGTATTTTTTAACGTTCTAATTGCGCTCATTGCATAGACAATAATTAATGTTTTCATGATTCCTGCATGTATTCCGATTTGACTTTTAAAATGTTACAATTTACGAGTGTTCTTTCTTGTGACATTCAGTATTAGGGGATCGTTAGATCACTATTACGATTACATAACTCTGCATAATGATTTTTCTTTCTTTTCTGGATGTAAGCATGCACCGCCTAGCTTGCCTCTTTGCTTGTAACACAGCCAAGGGGTTTAAGAAGATAATAACATTTTGTTTGTGTATTTCCAATATGGTCTCACCATTCACAAATCTAGTGTATTCCCCAGCGACCCACAACCACTCTTTTATGTGGCACCACTATCAGCGGATGCCATGACCACGAGAATTTTGAAACTGTTTCCGCACGAAAGAAAACAACTGGGCTCTTATGTTGCGGATCAGCATTAGTAGTTTACTTTTGACAAGAGTGTTCAAAGCCAAATGAATACTCGAGGGATCAATTACATGCCGCATAATCGCACAACATGGACGCTGTCAATCATGAAAATCCACCAACTGGAGCCTGGTTCGATAGTAGACTTGTTATCGGGGTAGATAATAACACGGTTAACCACAGAAAAACCACTATTTCCCGGGGCCTCTGTAGCCGACAGGCGAAAATGCTTGCTTCGTATGCCTGAGGTAGTGAGTTCAATTCCCACCAGTGCCATGGGTGTTATTTCCTTTCTCTTGTTTTATGAATCCTTCTTACATTGTTCAGTTTATGAATAAACTAATTGTACTGTGTGCATTGAGGGATACAGACTACCATTGGGGGGGGGGGGGGGATCATGCTAAAGAATGACCCTTTCCTGCCAACGAACCTACGGTTTTGGACACGAAAAATTTCTTTTTACGCTTGAGTGTCAATAAAAAGTTCGAAATCGGTCAAGAATAGGGCTTCTAATAAGCAAAAACGTTGCAAATTTATTTTATAAGCAATGAAAGAAGAAATTTCAAAAATATACTTTCAAAAATGAGTAATGAATTTAAAAGGCAACTGAAATTTTTTACATTTTATTCATACAGTGGACGGATACTATTGTCGACGGTTTAGGGGGTGGGGTCATGACCCCCATGACCCCCCCCCCTTGTATCCGCCACTGACTGTGTGTTGTCTTCTTAAGTCCACCCTCCTTGTAAAGCGATGGCAAGCTCTCTTTCATTTATAACAACAACACCACCATCAACACCCAACAACAACGAACATCCTCCATTCCTTCAAAAACGTTTCTTTTCAAGTTTATCCATCAAGCTCTCCAATCACTGGGTGCAACTACGCAAGGGGGCCACGGGACCTTTGGTCAATAGACTACTTCGCAGATCGAACTATAGCTGATGACCAGTCTGATGTAGAACCCCTATAACTGGAGAGGCATCCGCCATTTTGGAGCAAGCGTACGACATGGAAAGCTATCTTTATTGGCAATCATTCGCCAAACAGGGAACGAGAGATTCAGAGAGCGAAGGTAAACATTGGCGAAATTTGGAAACAGTTGGCGTCGTTTCCAGGCTGTCAATCACTTTGCGGGCTATTAATTATCCATTTCTTTTTTCTTTCTGCATCTGCTGGAAATCTGAAGAGCTGAAATCCTTTTTTGGAGCTGTTTGCACAATTAACAGCCGAACAACCACCCATTTGACTCAATTTAACACATGCTCAAGAAATGTAAACAACATCAGCAGCAATGCTAACGCTATACGAAGCACTGGATCAAGTTTGCTCCAAAATGGCGGATGCGTCGGCTCCTCCACTATAGGGGTCTTAGTCTGATGTACACAAACCTAAAATCTTCCACAATTCAGGATGGAATCTCCCATTTTGTGCCCGAAAAGTAATCTCAGTGGGGTGTGAGTGCTTTCTGCTCCCTGCACACAGACCCAATCGATGTTTTTACTTTGTCCCCTAATTCGCTGCTTCTCAAATATTTACAAAACCATAAACGATCATTGCTTCTACCGGGGGATTACGTCTCTAAAAGAAAGTCCCGATGCCAAAATGACGCTCATAAATAATGCAGAGAAATGAATCAAAAGCGAAACTCGGGATTCTGGACTCCTGATCGAAAATGGGTGGTGGGGCCGGAAGGTTGCACATAAATTGCTTTCCTGAATATTTTATCGAATATCTTATGCATTTGGTGTGTGTCCGACGCAAAAAGAGTTTTTTTGGTGAAAAAAAAAGTCTTGAAGCTGTAAAGATGAAATTTGATCCGAGTTTATTATCCGATGTTTGACTGGGAAGCAATGAGAAAAAGCCAGGCCTGTCACCAGCAGGGTCGAATTTAGCTCAATGCCGCACCAAGGCAGATTTGAAATCTGCCGCCCTCTCCCCTCTAAAAGCAGCAAACGTTTCATTCAGGGGCGCCCCAATGAGAGGTCACAGTGATTTCCCAAAAAATTCCTTATTTGGAAACTTTTGCTGACGATTCGCCAAATTTGGAGATATTACTTGCAACATATAAATTCTTTTTTTTTTTAATTATTTTTGAATAATTTAATGCATGATATGATAGTTTCATAAAAACGTGTTCTCTTTTATTCTTTGAAGTTTAGACCTATGAGGGAAAATATAATGATCGAAAATGGGGAGATAAACAGTAATCGAGATTTGTTTCGAATGCTAGGCATGTTAGTATGTTTCACATAAGACAGCATCTTTATTTTCAGAATGAATTAACCTAAATTCTTTGTTGTTTCATGATTTGTCATCGTTTGTTTCAAAAAGACATTTTTATTTTAGAAAAACAGAAGAAGAATAAAATGATTACGTTCCGAATTATTTCTGTTACTTTTATTTTAAAAGTTACGTATTACTGCTATTTTAATCAAACCGGGTTTTGAAATTAAAACTCTAGCTTAATTATTTAATATCTATGTAACTGAATTGTTGATGAGCACTGAACTTTAATGTCTTGTGCTTTAACAATTTTATCAGTTGTTATCTTTATTTATAACAACATCTTTATCCCTTTTTCCCCCCCATTTACAGATATTTGAAGATTCTTTTTCGTTCTTCGGTTTTTAATTTAGCATGCTCCCTTTATTTAAAATCATTCCACCTTTTCCGCTCGTCACTTATTTTCATTTGCTTCCGAGACTTAATATTAACAGAAAACAATTTTTAACAAAATTGTTTTCAATTTAATTTTAATAATGTAAAAAAAATAACAATAAATAAATAAAATAATTCAATCACTTAAAAAACCAGTACGGAATAAACTTTTGTACAGCACTAAAATCTCAGTCAAACTCTAATCTTGTTTCTGACTTCTAGATAATCGCAACGACACTTTCTGAAATCGACACCCGCTTATCGTCTTCACTTACTGATCTATTACCATAATGAAAATCATTTGATTCTCATAAAATGCGTGAAAGTAATCATTGTTAAATGACAATAAAATATTGTATCTGTAAAAAAGGAAAGAATGCTAATATTTTTCTTTCAAGAATAAAAAATTAATTTAAAAAACGAATGGTTAAAGCAAAATTTGCCGCCCCTGAAAATTTTGCCACCCTAGGCAACTGCCTACTCTGCCTATTGGGAAATGGGACCCTGGTCACCAGGCTACTTCGATAAAATGGTAGACAGGTGAGGACAGTGATAAATATTGGGAGATTATCTGTGCATATTTTTCCTGATACAGTGGACGCCTGTTAACCCGTTTTGTCTCGATTTATTTATTTTTCTTAAATTTGAGAAGAATGCTATTTTTAAAGATTGATTAAACCTTCAGCTGTTCTAGGACAGTAGGATAAAATGGGTTGATTGAATCAGTGGTTAATTGAATTAATCGTTCTAATGAATCAAATCGTCAAAAACAGAACAAAATCAATCTTTACTGAATTAGCCGCTTTATTGAATCAAATCGTCAAAAACAGAACAAAATCAATCTTTACTGAATTAGCCTCTTTATTGAATCAGTCGCTTTATGGAATCAAATTTGTTTACAAGAAACGTGACTCATATTCGCAGCTGCTACTGTATACCTTTTCTGTCGGCGAATCCCTACCCAAGAATAGCGAGGTAACCCGCCGGGGGCTGAAAAGCGTAACGAGCATTGGCGAATCGGGGGGGGGGGGGGGCTTCCAAAGCATTACAAAATCATTTACACCAACAATGTATCAAGTAATGCTGAGTCACCTAAGTGAATATAACATCGAGCCATTTCTCAAACCACGAAATCAGTTACCATCCTTGACTTCAAATATTCAACAATGCAATTTTGAATAATTGACCAGCACACAGGCGCGGCGTTGAAGAATCACGACAAATTTTTAACCAAAATCGTCACGCGTGAATCGAATGAATCCCGGGGCTGTCAAATTTGGGAAGAAAATGAATCGCCGTACCCTCCCACGTGTTCGAAATAAGTGCTCTCCAAATAAGATCGTCTGGCGGAACAGGACATTAAATCCCACCCTGGAAGTAAAAGTAACATGACACTTGGCAGTCCATTTATTTATGAGTGCATTTCCATGGAGACGGTTGCAGTTACAGAGATAAAGGCTCGCGTTTTAATGCGGCGCTTGGCAAAGCTTCCATTTAAGTCACATCCCCGATCTTTCACATTTTCATGACTCAATAGCGACATTTTTCATTTTTAAAATGTCGTGCTCGGGTATTGACGTCTGTGGGATTTCTGCAGGTGTCCGCTCTAGGGATGGGATTGGAATTCACGACGAAGCAGTCCCCATTTGAGTAGATAATTTGAAACAAAAACTTAGTTTAGGAGGGGGAAGGGGGGATGGTTCATTTTCGTAATGGAATATGATTAGCACGTATCGCACATCTAAGTACAATGTCAAAACTGCGGGTTGCATATGGCGCCTTTTAGGGTGAAATGTTGTTATATTAGCGGCAACTCCTGGTGGGTGCCATTTGGCTTTCTATGGGTCCCCTTAAGAGTGCCTTTGGGAGCTCCTTATGAGTGCCATTGGGAGCTAATTGGCAACTATTGAAATATCATGACATAGAGGACCAAATGCCATAGGGAACCAAGTGACACCCTTAAGGGTACCACAGGGAGCCAAATGGTACCTTTAGAAATAACATAGAGGACCAAATGGTACCCTTAAGGGTACCATAGGGGTGTCATAGGGAGCCAAATGGTAACTTTAGAAACATCATAGTGACATAGAGGATCAAATGGCACCCTTAAGGATGCCATTTGGTCCTCATTGTCAAGTCAATAAGTCTATAAGGAGTCTATAAGGGTGTCATAGGGAGCCAACTGGCACCATTAAGGGGATTTTGCTTGTGCTA
The DNA here is from genome assembly GCF_026930045.1 of Uloborus diversus. NCBI lineage: Eukaryota > Metazoa > Arthropoda > Arachnida > Araneae > Uloboridae > Uloborus > Uloborus diversus. The sequence continues at coordinate 13,171,409 of NC_072737.1, forward strand.
TAACGTTTCGTATTCTTGTGCTTGCTAAGCTGGCAATTTGGGGTGCGCTGCTTCACTTTTCCAACTGCACCGTAATTTGGTGTGAAGTCCGACTTCCACAGTACACACATGACATAGGAGCACGTTTATAGGGCAGGCAACCATTCACAGCACAATTCACACAAAGGAAGGACAAGGACAGGAGAGAGAGAGTACATTCATGCCCAAGCCGGAATTCGCACCCGGAACCAGCCCATTGCAGTCAGACTCCTCTGACCACTAGACAAAGCGGGTGGCAACCCTAAAAGGTGCCATATGCATATGCAACCCGCAGTTTTAGCAGTGTAAACATTGTCGAAAATTTGGGAGAATCAAGCAAACTATCGTTTATGCCTCTCTCGATTATACGTCTTTTGCGTTTATACGTCGCTTTCCCGATTCATTCCTATATTCCTATTCTATTTAGTGGAAAAGTGCATCGCTCATACGCCGCGAAATATCAGTTATGCGTCGTTTTTCTCTTTCTAAAGTTTTTTGGTTTGACTATTTTTCTCTTTTTCTGTAGAGAAGAGAAATCTCTCAGTGGGGAAAGAAGCTGTAATGATGAACTTAAAGCTTATTTTGTTGCTCAAAACTCAAGTGAAAAAACATTTCATAAACTAATTTCAATTTAATCATTCATTACATTCATTTTCAAGTAGTTTTTAAAATATAATAATGAAAGAGAGGACTATATAATAGTTGCGAAACTAATGATGATTTTAAGATCAACTTTCAGAGTGACTGTATAACTTTTGTAATGCTTCAATCTGAGATACAACTCTTACGAAAATGACGCAATTTTAATTTAATGGTACGCTATGCAACTGATACATGTAATTTATATAAGCGGTTAATAATAGAAAAATACTAATAACACTTGCAGTTTTAAAATAATCAATTATCCAACGTAGAAATGAAAAGAGATTTTTGACGGAGATCAGTAATAATTAAATCGAAAGTCAAAACGCACGTATCGAAAGATTGGATTTTCCAAATTTAGAATCACATTCATAAAAAATACAAGATACGTACAGCCAGAATTACCTTCTGAGGACTTATATTTCTAAAAATTGCACCTAGATCCCTATTCATGCCACAAAATCACTTTTGACCCCCTCCTCCTTCTAGAAATGACCTTATCCAACACCCGAAGCCAGATCCGTTCTTAGTTCGTGGTAATTAGTGGGTGCGCCTTGGTCCTTAGGGTGAGTTTGGTAAATCTGGGAGGTAAGTTGAGTGTGACAGATAAGAAGGCCATGTATACCAATAAGGCCAACTCTCCTTTTTTTCTGTGACGGATAGCAAAATTCGCTAGATCGTGATTTTATCGTCAGCAGAGAAGGCAAATTGAAAATCAAGTATATAATCAAAGAGGTATTTTTCATTGCACTTGCAGCAACAGTTTTTACAGAAGAGTCTTGTTAAAATTGCCTGATCTTATTTTATATGTATGTTACCGTCAAAGTATGAAATCCGTTATTTTATAGAATACCTAGTTATTTCATGGAATAACAGATTGTGTCCGTTAAAGTGTAAAACTCTCTTGTATTTCATTGTTTAACTAGTTATTTCATAGAATAACGATCAGCAGCCCGTTTAAGTGTAAACTAATCTATATCATATATCTTGCACGACAAATACATTTACTATCCACCCCTGTGTTACCCCCAAAATGTTCGCGTGTCCCAGTGTGTCAACAAAAAATGCTTTTGTTTTAGAAATAATGTTCTTTGTAACTCCAAGTGTCATTTTAGTAATCCTTGTTGTAACAAATGATTTTATGGTACATTTCCATAAATACCATTTATACGCTGCATAAATTAGATAAATTGCTTCTTAATAATTTTCATTGTCTATCATTAGTTTATTTATAGAATGTATTTTTTTTTTTTCGTCGTGGTTCACTGCAGTTTTTTAGTGTAAAAAAGTAGTTAACTGTTCTTAGAAGCCTGATTTATGTAGCTGATGAAATCAAAAAGAAAAACGTCGTGTACCGTCATTTTTCCATGTGATTTTAACTCTTTAAAGAAGTAAACTGTAGTTCAATAAGTCCATGTTCGGCATTATTAGGATTCAGGTCTCCTTAATAAGATACCGGAGGATCAGGTGGAGGATTTATGACCTTGCATTGCATACGCTGCATATTATGTGCAAGAACTAAGTGCAGGAGTGACCAAAAAAAAAAAAAAGAAAAGAAAAGAAAAAATCAAACCCAAAAAATAACGACTTACCAGTGTCTCGAATGTGACGATTGATCTTCCTCTTCCGATCAAATTATAAATATATATTTTCTGATAATGTTTTTGATTTTGTCCAATGTGGTTTGGTAAGTTTTATATTGACAAAAAAAGAATTTTTCATTTTTTTAGTGAGATAGTACTTTTGGTCATTTTTTTCAAAGTTGATCTCATTACTGCCCCGTGGTCCTAATAAGGCCAATTCGCCATTTTCTGTTAAACTTCTGACAAACACAATTTAAACTTTAATTTTTACATAGAATATTTTTTTTCTCATTTGTTATGCATCATTTTATGAATTTGCAAAAATAAGAGATAATTGAACCATAAAAGGGCGATATATTAGGCCCTGAATCCGAGGTTGACCTTATTTAGCGCACTTACCTTTTAAGAAGAATAGAGGAAAATGGACTTGTAAATGTATGGCACATTACTGTTAAAAAACTGAAAATAACTCCACGTCCGTCATTTAAAAAAATTAAGGAAGACAGAGGGGCAGGGGCGTAGCTAAGGGGGGGGTTTTGGGGACAAAACCCCCCCCGAAAAGTTAGTCTCAAAAAAAAAAAAAGAGAAAAAGAAGAGAGAAGAGAAAGAAAAAAAAAGAAGAAAAGGGAAAAATTCCAAGCGATTATACATATATATATATATATATTATATATGTATATATATATATATATTATATATGTATATATATATTATATATATATATATATATATATATATATATATATATATATATATATATATATATATATATATATATATATATATATATAAGAAGTAACCCCCCCCCCGAAAGTCGGGTCTAGCTACGCCACTGCAGAGGGGGATGGGGGGCAAATTGTCTTTATTCAATACTTTTCTTTGAAAAAAACAACAACAAAATACATACAAATATGCATAATTTCGTTATATTTCTAAAATCCAAAGGTCAATTGATCCCCCGTACCCCCCCAAGGAGGGGGGTAACTGATCGCTCAAGTAACGGACGGACCTGAATAACCCATAGCGGATCCGTTGTCAGCTATGAGTCAAATGAAATCGTTAAAGCGCTACAAATAACTGAAAACAAAATCTTCCCAGTCCACCGGTTCAGCATCAGAAATAAACATTCGGAATCGCTCGAGCAAGACGACATAAAATCAAACAATTAGCGTCCGGCTACTGACAGGCGAAAAAGGTCAAACATTTCGTCAAGTAGCAGAAAGTTGATAGATTCCTAAACAAGATAACTCACTACTTTCCTATCTGGTAGGTGTCAAGAAAAGAAGGAGGTTCCTATTGGCTACAAAGTTTCAGGCCAATCAAAAGAAACCACGCCTTTTCAAACTTTCGGCCATTCAGAACTTCGACTTGACTGTAGCATACACGCCCCTTAATCAAGTCAAGGAGACCCGTTTTCTGGGAGAAAAGAAAAGGCGGGTTGAATGGTGTTATTCTTTGATTGTTTGCAGACAGGTTTTCGTTCTGTTCCTTCCGTCGGACCTCCCGCGCAGGTGTTGACTCTGGTCTCCATTCTCATGAACGCCCCCCATTCAAAGAAGTTCATTTCTTTTGGTTTTCAGTTTCAATTCAATTTTTGATGTCAAGGTCGCCTTTAAGCTGAGGCAGTTCCCGAGGTTCAGCGACCGTGACCGTGAAGCAGTAAAGCGAATCTGTGACCGTGGTGACTTGATTGGCAAGGCATACTTGGACTTGTAACTAGAGAATCGCCGGTTCGATGCAGGCCGATCGAAGATCTTCCGTGTACTCCAATGGTAACTGGTAGACTTGTTGTCACGAAGTCCTCCAAGTTCCCATTCCAAATTAATACTGGGGGCAGGGCGGCCGAGAGTCAAGACGGGCCTCTTGTCAATTTGATTGCCAGGTCCCCCTCCTTCCATAAAACTTATAAGATTTATACTACACTCTGATTCCCAGTCGACCCTCAAAAAAAAGCCGGGCCCCTAGTTTCCGATTAGGCTGACATAGCTCTTGTCGGCCCTGACTGGGGGTGATAGATCAAGTATTGCTCTTCGATTATGTCTGTAACTGGTGGACTTGTTGTCACGAAGTAATCCAAGTTCCCATTCCAAATTAATACTGGGGGCAGGGCGGCCGAGAGTCAAGACGGGCCTCTTGTCAATTTGATTGCCAGGTCCCCCTCCTTCCATAAAACTTCCTACTACTATATTTATACTATACTCTGATTCCCAGTCGAACCCCAAAAAAGGCCGGGCCCCTAGTTTCCGATTAGGCTGATATAGCCTTTTGTCGGTACTGACTGGGGATGATAGATCAAATATTGCTCTTCGATTATGTCTGTAACTGGTGGACTTGTTGTCACGAAGTCCTCCAAGTTCCCATTCCAAATTAATACTGGGGGCAGGGCGGCCGAGAGTCAAGACGGGCCTCTTGTCAATTTGATTGTCAGGTCCTCCTCCTTCCATAAAACGTATAAGATTTATACTATACTCTGATTCCCAGTCGAGCCCCAAAAAAGGCCGGGCCCCTAGTTTCCGATTAGGCTGAGATAGCCTCTTGTCGGCCCTGACTGGGGATGATTGATCAAGTATTGCTCTTCGATTATGTCTGGATCAAAAGACAGAACTATCTTTACGGCTCCAACCAACCAGTCAAATTACGTGTGGTAGGTATATGACGAGGCAAGAGCGCCCATATAGGGGGGGGGGGGCTCGAGCCCCCCCCCCTTGGAAATTAGAACTTTCTTGCTTTTAGTACTTTTTTCTTTGCAAAAATATAAAAATATTTCTTCTTCAGCCATTAATGAGTAAATAATAAAAAATTTCAAATTTTAATGACTCTAATCTGTCCTGAAATCTGCTTCCATGGGGAAAATATCCTGCTGAACCATGGTTAAAATTTCTGAGTGCCCTCCCCCTTAAAATTTTGCACATGGGCGCCATTGTGACGAGGGGCTGTAGTGTAGTGGTGTAGTAGAGCGAATCTGTGCTCAACGAATGATTTTTAAATTTATTTCCATTGCAATTTGCAATTTACTTCTGAGTGATTATTAGACCACGACTGATTATAAATTTCAATGATACTGAACAATATAAAATACTGAATGTTTGATAATGTATTTGTTGTTAAGAGCTTTGTGATCTAATTTAAGAGAGAGGTCTATATGTTGCCGAAAGTTCTAAATTTCCATTCTTTTAGGCTTAGAACACCCGAAGTAGTTTCCAAGATTTGTTGCAACTTAGCGCAAAAGATAATTAGAAAATTATGAACAGTTTTTTGTGAGGGAAAATGAACTAAAAATAAAAAATACTCGAAAGAAAAAAAGGAACCCCAAGGTGAGTTCCCCTAACATATTTTTTTCAATTACAGCACTTCTTTAAGACAAATACAGTTATATTGGGCGATTATATTTGAAGCACCTTTTTAAAAGGTGAAGAACTTTTGACCAGAATAGTTTCAAATTTGACCAGGAAATTGATATGACAGAGTAAAAAAAGAAAGAAACTTCAAAGTATTAGCAATAGATGGCGCTTGCTCTTCATATCGTAAATGCATTTGAATGTGTAGTAGCATTTGAATCTTGTGTATGATTGTATGTTTTTTTTTTTTGAAAAAAGCCATTTAGCAGTTGTAGCACTCACAGTGAAGAAATTGTTCATCATGCCACATTTGCTGAGAAAAATCAGTTTTATATTGAAATGATGGCAAAAACCGCAGAGAAGATAATTTTTAATTATATTTTACCCGCCCCGAGGATACCCGGGGCAAAGGTTGGAGGAAAAACAACAGTGATACTGGTTTTTTATTTACCACGAGATTTACTCAACAAAATGTGCAGTATGGATTTCTTCTGTCCTTGAAATGAGGCATGGTGTGAAATTCCAAGAAAAACCTCTGTCTTAGGGACAAGTTATGGGGACTTCTGAATACAGTAAAACCTGTCTACAACGATACTTTTGGGACCCAAAAAATATTGTTACACAGTAAAAAATATCAACAACGATATTGTTCGGACCTAAAAATTTTTTGTTATAGACAGGTTATCGTTATAGACAGTTCGATTATTCATGCTGACATTTTTTTGGGACCAAGACGAATGTCGTTATAGACAGGTTTCACTGTAGACAGGTTATCGTTATAGACAGTTCGATTATTCATGCTGACATTTTTCCTATGACCAAGGCAAATATCGTTATAGAAGGGTTTAATGTTATAGACAGTATCGTTATACACAGGTTTCACTGTGGACAGGTTATCGTTATAGACAGTTCGATTATTCATGCTGACATTTTTTTGGGACCAAGGCAAATATCGTTATAGACAGGTTTAATGTTATAGACAATATCGTTATACACAGGTTTCACTGTAGACAGGTTATCGTTATAGACAGTTCGATTATTCATGATGACATTTTTCTGAGACCAAGGCAAATATCGTTATACACAGGTTTATTGTTATAAATAGTATCGTTATACACAGTTTTCACTGTATAGGTCATAGGTTCTCTGTAAAAACAGCAGTTGAAGGGTTTTTTTTTTTTTTTTTCCGCTCATCGCTTACAGACAAGTAAGCAATATTTCACTCGCATCTGCCACTACATGTAGTTCAACCGGTTGGATGGTAATACCTGGAAAAATAACTCTGTTTTTAATGCAGACAGTAATTGACCAACCCCTGATCCATCGTTCTCAGATATATAAATTTGGAATGAGAACTTGGTGAAGTGATCAGTGACCATGACAGGTTAACGTACTCAGTCACCATTAGCGTGCACGGAGGATTTTCGACCGGCATCGAAGCTTCGACTCTCCACTTGGGAATCCAGAGTCTTACTATTCAGGCTACTACGGTCATAAGCACTGCACGTTTCCAACATTAAGGCATGGGCACATGAGGCACGGTCCGAGGGAGGGCACCACATTTTAGAGGGCATAACTATAATGCTAATCGTTTTTTGAAAAATGCAGGAAATTCACATTGCACTACCGCAAAATGTAGATATCATTCCTAGAAGAAAAATGTCTTCTTAAAAGTTTAATCTCTTATGAAAATTCTAAAAACCTTCTTCTTTAGGCTTAACGCTTTTATTTACAAAAGTTGCATCATTTTTTTCTCTTCAGTGAACTTTGTAATTTTTGACTCACGCCCTTTCAACAAAAACTGTTTCAAACAGTTGTGGTGCCACAAATCTACAACAAAAAGTTGAACGTGCTCCAACACTTCATCAAAAATTCTAACAATATAAAGACGCAGACTTCTAACGCCATTGACATCCAAGATTGGCAACTTTTGTTGTATCCAACCAGCAAGCTCGCCAAGTTCTTCCAAATCGCTGCCTGCGCCGATGCAGCTCCAAGCTCGAGTTCTTGTTTACATGACAATAGCAGAGACCAAACAAACACGACCCTCAAGATCAAACAAAAGTTGTCGTACATTAGAATTGCTTATCATTCGAAGAATAAAGAAAATAACCCGACTCTCTTTTCCGCAATTCTTGAGGACAATTCCGCGACATTATTTTTCTCTTCCTATTTCGTCAAAAAGTGCTCTAACAAAAGACAATTTGGGTGCTTGACTAACTGATTTCAGATCTTATGAATTTCGATTTAATCAGAAAGAAGGGAGTTGATGCCAAGAGAAATCGCCCCTCCCCTCTAGATTCCGTCTCGTTAAGAAACACCTACCATTACCGAAGTGGGAAAGGGGGGGGGGGTCGTAAAGACACACGATAAGAGTGAAATTTTATATGTTCTGTTTTTACATTCTAAACTGTCACTTTACCACCACATTTCCTCTCACGCCAGGCTCTTATTCTTTCTGCGACTGACTTAGGTATATTCAAAACAAAATTGTATATTTTAATGAAAGAAACAGATTATAAACAACGATAAAACTAAACAATACTCGAAATATGCATTTTAAATGTTGTCAAAAGCAATGAAAAATAATAGTAATAATATAGTTAATTTTGTTAATAAAAGTTAATAAACTAATTTTAAGGCTGAACTTAAGCAATGTGGATTAAGCTTTGAAACGGATGACCTGACTTGAATCAAAGAAATCTTCGGAGACCTGCATTAATTGAAAAGCTTAAGATGCCTAAAATCCAAAAATATATCCTTGTTAAAGTTCAGCTTTGAAATTAAATTGTTACACTTTTTAACAAAACTAACTTTATGATTACTATTATTTTTCATTGTTTTTGGCAACAATTAAAAGACAACTACGTCACTTCCGTCACACAAAAACAGGAGTGCCCCCCCCCCCTCTCAAGAGCAAAGGCGCACCCCGATAAATGTCGCGAAGCCCCTCCCTCCCAAAAAAAGTGAAGATTACCCTTCAATACACTCCCCTAAAACTTTTAATGGCGCAGTCTGCGCCATACCCCCCCCCTTCCCCCAGGTCGCCACCCCTGACGAAAAGGTGGCGGGACAAAGTTTCGAAGCATAAAAAGTTTTACTTCATAAAGAATAAACATTCAAGACATAATTTTGACATCACAACAAAAATTGAGTCGATATGCGTGCAAATTATTGTTTGTTAAGAAAAATTAGTTTCACGTCTTATGAACTTTTTTTGAATTTAATTGTTACCTAAATTTTTATTTTAACATTGAGAATTCGTTTTTTTTCTTTTCTCTGTATTCACGTAATTATTCCTCTGATCATGAAACTTGCCAAACTAGTAAAACTTCGAAAAGCTATCGGCTATTTTTTTTAATTATTATTTTTATTTATTTTGTTTTTTTAAAGCGTGAATCAAAAAGTCACTTATATGAATCTAGTATAATTTAAAAACCAGAGGGCAGAAAATAGTATGACAGCCACAACATCGGTGAATACAGAATACTATTTCAGAGGGCTTCATGCTGAAGAATGACCCCCCCCCCCCCCCTTCCTGCCCCCATAATCGAACTTTTGGTTTTAGGGGCGAAAAATTCTTGAAACTGCTTAGATGTCAATAAAAAGCACCAAATTGGTCTGGAATAAGACACCTATTACGGCATAAACGTTAAAAATTAATTTCATAAGCAATGAAAAGAAGAATTATTTCAAATATTTATTTTCAAAATTAATTTATGAATTGCAAAGACTCCTGAAATCGTTTGCATTTCATTCGTTAAGTGCTTGAACACAATGTGGACGAATACTTAAGTCGACGGTTCAAGGGGTTGAGGGGTAGGGGTAAGACCATAGACTAATAATAAGAGTAGACCGAGCTATGGCAACCCTTTTGCTGCTCATAAACCAAACCATGTGACTGGTGGATATCCTAGCAACAGCGGGCGTTAATCGTAGCAGACGATCAACGCCACAGCGAAATAAAATAAATAGAATTTATGGAACACAGAAGAATGATCTTTTATGGAGTCCGATTTGTAAATTTGTTATTCTAAGTTGTAAATATTTTGTTAATATAGTGAGTTTTTCGTTTAGATAGTATTGTGCATTTTCTTTAGTCAATTTCAATAACTCTCTAAGCAATAAAAGATGCAAGCGACTAAGAAGAATCAGCAAACGGTAAGATTTTTACCTACAGTTTCAATTTAAGATACCGATTAGTACATTTTTGCGTTAACGCAAAACGTTTACGCCATTTCGTTCACGCCAACGCTGACAGCTCGAAATGAAATAAAAGTTACCGAAAACTGATCAAAAACTATTACTAATGTCAAAATAATGCATAACTAAAAGAAAAACAGTTCAATCTCTGCACCTGGAAGTTTTTTTTAATGAAAACACATTGTCTTAAAATGCATGTCGAGTGCCAAACTATAGATAATGCTGCCATCTAGCAACCATGCTGCCAAAGTCTTCGCCAAGCCCTTCCACTAGTCACATGATACATCTATGAACCAATTTTCTTCATCAGCAAGAATGAGAAAGCTCGGTCTACTCTTATTATTAGTCTATGGGTAAGACCCTCCCCTTGAGTCCGCCCGCGAACCGCTATACCTTTAGGGCGTTTGAAATGGCGTGAAATACTTTAAACGAGCTGATGTGTGCATCACATGACTTCCTTTTACTCCAATTGAATGTCATTTTCCCATTATTTGCAATTTTAATGTGATTCAATAGTAGTTTACTCTCTAAATATCACCAACAGTGGCCAAATTAAAAGCAGATTTTTAAAAAAAAATGAAAAAAAAAAATCGCCAAATTTATCGTTAAGTTGGCGACAAAACTTGGCGACCAAAAAAACTGGCGATATATCGCCAAGTGTCCGCCAAATTATAACACCACTTGAGTTTACATTGCAATTAACAATGATTTCCCCTCAAAAAGGGGCAAAAGACCCCCTTTGGAGCATCCGAATGCAACCAAAAAGGAAGGTGCTCAACTAGACCCCACTAGGAGTCTATGTACCAAATTTTAACTTTCTAGCACATTCCGTTCTTGAGTTATGCGACACACATACGCACACACATACGTACATACAGACGTCACGCGAGAAAACTCGTTGTAATTAACTCGGGGATCGTCAAAATGGATATTTCGGGTGTCTGTACGTTCCTAGGCATATATCCACGTGTGGTCGGGTTGAAAAATAAACTCAACATTCATTCGGGGGTGAGAAAAATTGAAATTAAGGCCGATTTTTGAGTGAAATTTTTTTTTGCGAATACAATAGTTCCTTTTTTGTAAAAGGAAGTAAAAAGGCTGGACTGCTTGAAGAGCTTTGAAAAAGCTAGAAAGAGCAATTTGCTATGACACACGAAGAAATACATCTGCAATTGGTCCAATATTAAGTCCTCGGGCACCATTGGCAAGGGCACCGAAAAGGCGACAAAAGAGTAAAGGGCTGCTGTTTGTGCCTTGCTAATTAGAGTCGCCTAGCTGTCAATTGTTGCTTCCTGCCATTTAATAATTATTGACTGTTAGTAACCTTCTGTGATTTTTCCTTTTAACTTTCCGTTGAAGCTGAACAGAAAGGTAAAAAAAATTAAAAACAATCTATTTTAAATGCCTCAGGCGCATTATGCAAATATTAACTTTTTTTTTCCCCCTCTCTGTCTTAACACTACCAACCACCCCATTCTGTGCAATACAATCGCACCAGTTTATACCGAAGTCGTAAGTAGCGAATTCAAAACTATATATAACGTAATTTATTTCAATTTCATTTTACGTTTTCCTGTGTATTATTTATTTTTTTATGACAAATATGCGGCTATTACGACATTTTTCATTTGGTCCCTCCAGTTTCGATATAAACAAGCGTGATTGTATACACAGATTTAGGAGGGGAAAAAAGAATGAAGCTGGGTTAGTGAATGCAAATGTGACAAAACCGGAATTCGAAACCTCCAACCACATTTAGAAATCCTCGACTAAACATATTTTCTCGCTAATTCCCTGCATTCAACGAAAAAAGAAACCGAAAGCTAGAAACCGAAGTTTTCCACTATAAAATGTAAATTAATTCCAAAATTTATCACTTTAGAATATAATTTGCAAATTTGCGCCACAACCACGTTTTACTTGTTCATTTATTTAATTATTTTCTACACCAAGGTAAACGATATTGCGTCTGCAGAAGCTACTACTTAAAAACTGTATGAGCAGTCTCCCAAATTTAATAAAGTTTCATGAATATTTTTCCATAAGTTCGTTTTTATAGTTATTCCATCGATCTTGAAGCGCTATTTACATAAAGTCTAGACAACCGATATACTCACCATGAGCTCTGCTGTCTAGGTTTAGTAAAACCGTAGTAAGTCTCAATTTATTAAATAAAATTATTAATAACTCTTGCTCTGTATAGTTTTAAGTGTGAAGCATATACGTTTAAAGTAATTTGAATTGAAAGACAGAATTAACTAAGTATAAATAGTAAAAATATGAGTAAGAACTTCTATCTGAAAGAACGGACTGAGTTAACAATTCAAAGTAAGTCTTAAAATTGAGGGAGCATGTTTCCGACATTATCTTTCACACAATAAAAGATTGTAGTAAAATTTGCAAAAATTGCATTTTAACATAAACGTCGAAAATTTGAGACAACTTTCAAAACAGACACAGAACTACTCATCGAAGTGCAGAAGGGGATCATTTACAGGGAAGTAAAAAATTTTTTCATGAGATTGGGGTTCACTGACGATCAGGGCTTTGGGGCTTAGTTTTTATTGAAAGTAAAGCGGCGGCCCCTACAACTACAACAGCTGTTCGAAGACTATTAACTATTAGTATCTATAGTAACTATTAGTATTCCTATAATAACTACTAATATCCTGTTTTTCTCTCTATTCGCTCATTTTCTATTTTCTTCTATTCTCAACCGTCTTATCTTATAACAAATTTAAAAAAAAATTTAAGAAAAAACAGCATTTTTTGCGGACAAGACTTAAAAAGGAAACTGGCCAACAGAGTAAGAACCATTTGCAGTTTTAAACAGAAATAAGTTGCAGGTTCAATGCAAATTAATTTTTTTTAAAGAAAAGAATTCTCATATATTTAATGTATAAAGCATTAGCAATGTTATACTACCTGCCTAATTAGCAGTGAAGACCAAATTTGCATTAAAGGTTTTAGCTCCTGAACATCTTTTCAACTGTAAATTATTAGACAGAATTTATATTTTTCGACTATGAAAATATGGTATGAAGGTCCAGCACTTATCTTTTGCTTTTGATCGACATTAAACCTTAATAAAATACTCTCCATCGCCATACACAAACACACACACACACACACAAAACTACGTTTACCCGATATAAACAAAAGTTTTTAATTTTGACTCGTTCCTTGGCTACACAAGTTTTGACTTGTCAATATTAAAAATTGAATATTAATTGTGAACTCAGGTGCAATTTATTTTTACTTTAAAAAATCCGTGATTGCGATCCGCGTCCAAACATCCAGAAAATGGCCGTAGTTGGACTTTTAACAATAGTACATATTTTCTATCCCTTCCTTTTGAAATTCGAAAAAAAAGAAACTAAAAATTAAAAAGTTCTCAACGCTAATTTATCTGCAGTTCTTCTGAAAACCACTAAAAGAAACAAGTAAATTTGCACTGCATTCAGAGGGTGATATAAATTCAATTAATATTTATTGGTGAGAAAGAGACCACGAACGATCATGAAGTTCTCCAAAAAATTCAAAAACTGGCTGTTTTACAGTCTTTAACCATTCTTGGAACCAGTCTTTAAAAAAAAAAAACCTATGTTGTTTTATTACTGCTATTCGGGTTTTATTGGCGATTTCTCTTGAATTTAACACGGTATTGTGTCAACCATAATAGATGTCTACTTTCTAAGTAAATTTTGTTACCTTTTACACCCCCAGCTGTATATCTTTTTGCGTTTAAGACAGTATGATTTGACAGTCAAAGTGGTGATGTTATCAAAATGAAACTTTGCTAAATAAACTAAAAATGACGAAAGTTGGAAATTTAAATTCACGAAGTTTATAGACATGAATCAGTTTTATGCTGTGTCATTTATTTCTCCACCAAATATTATTCAATTATATATATATATATATATATATATATATATATATATTTATACTGAATATTTTTTTACTTTATGACAGTTTTGGTGTCGCCAACTGTGGCATATGAGGCACTGAGAGGCAAAAGGATGTAAGTGGCAAAATTAAAAATTTCGAGATAACCTGTACAAATAGTAGGAGAACTTCTCTTCTGTTACAGGACAAGAGATAGAACTTGTATCCTTGGTAGGTGCTACTATACAGCAGGATTTAGAGAAAACTTTCAATGAAAGCCTACCTTGGATCTGAATTTCCAACGCGTTTTTCTCAAAACTTTAAAATGTCTACTTACATCCCTTTGCTTCTCACTGCCTCATATGGGTGGATAGGTTATAATATCAGGTGCAGTGGTGTTCCCATAGGGTATACTCCGCATACGCCGTATACTCTCAAATTTATTTTAGACATATAGCGTATACCCTCACGCTTCAAAAAATTTTATATTCTGACATATTATGTATATGATCGCATACACTCAGAAAAATTGATGGGAATATCACTGTTCTGAACAGTGACATCTGAACAGTTCAGGTGTCTTGTTGACTGTTTACACGGTGGTGTTATTTCGTAATAGTTTTATGGTTGTGTCAATGAAACATAAAATTAGGCAAAATGATTGTAAAAATGTATGAAAAAATATTATGTCATGGTCACAAATCAACTGTCCAGGTTGGAGCAAGTAAGAGAAAGTAGTTGAATGATTTTATTTCTGAGTTAAACTCATTAAAGACGAGATCTGATTTGAAGTTTTAAGACACCAATAATTGTTGATCATTGGAGTCTCAATATATTCTTGAAAAATTTGAGAATATTTTTTGCTTGAAAAATGGGTCTCTAGCTAGGTAGTAGCATGGGCGACTTTTGCTTGGGAGGGAAGAGTCAAATGTATGACAAAATAGTATGTCATGGTCACAAATCAACTGCCCTGGTTGGAGAAAGGAGAAAGTAGTTGAAAATTTTTCTTTCTGTGTTGAGCTCTTTGAAGACGAGATCTGATTTGAAGTCTTAAGACATCAATAACTGTTGATCACAGGAGTCTCATTCTAGTTTTGAAAAATATGAGAATATTTTTTGTTTGAAAAATGGGTCTCTAGCTACGTAGTAGCATGGGCGACTTATGCTTGGGAGGGAAGAGTCAAATCCCCAGAACCCTTGGATTTATGCCATATTGCCAATCCCAGGATGGCAATCTAAATGCATTTAAGACCTATAATGATCAAATCTCCTAATGAGAAAATACTCAGACTTCTCTAGAGGATTACACCCCGGGGGAAGAAGGGGGGGGGGGCAGAAGAAAAATTCTGGCGGCGATAGTTGTCAGAAGGTTCGTAAGCGCTTTGGAAAGAACCCGTTTGTTGATTCAAATATAATTTGGGATTTCCATCTCGAGAAAAAAGCCTCTTTTACATTTTTATTTCATCCGCACCTTTCCCACCACTAACGAATCCAACAATACTTTCTGGAGGAGATTTTTTGATCAAAAATACCTTCTGAAGGGGGGGGGGGGGGGTTGATCAAAAGAGCTCTTTCATATGCATAAACTATACTGTATTAGAATTTACATTTATGTTAAAATCAATTTATCTGGGGAGTGTTTTCACCCCCCCCCCCCTCGCTGCGACACTGCTCCCCACAAATCAACGTGGACTCTACTACAACACACGAAACTACTGAAAAATTGTCAAGAAGTTCAATCCACCCAAACAACATTTCGTGATTCAGTCAAGTTTAGTGATCAGTTTTTTTCAAATCGATGCCAACTGCTTAGAGCAATGCTTAAGGTTCTTTAGAACATTCGTGATAGAATATGGAACATTCCCTTACCTGTCATCGTAAGCAAAATCAGCATCGAGCGTGTTCCAATACAGCAGCAGAGCCAGAACGGGGACCCCCAACCATTCGCACCTCATGACTGCGGCTAGAATACTGCTGGCTATCGTCTGCGGCGTTTTCGAACGTGCGGAGCAATCCCTCTGGCAGAGGAAGCTCCCCCTCCCGGCGGAGGACGCAAGATCGAAAAGGGGTGAGCGGGAGGATTTGAATGAGAGAGTCTTTTGAGATAACTTCCGCTGCAGTCGGAGTCGAAATATGATTCCTGGAGTGTTAATTTGAACTCCATGTCGGCGCAGGTTAAAGGGAAAGACAGCGGACACAGTTCAACTCATCTTCATGAAGGCAACTCCGTCCGGGGGGGGGTAGGGGGGGCTGCCCCTTCACTTCGAAAAGTGAGCAACCTTTGCTCCCTCTCTTTTGAGAGAGAAAAAAAAAAGATAGGTGGAAGAATTATTTTTACAGGGTGGATTGATTTACTTTACGTATTTAAATACTGAATTTCCACAATTGCAAATTAATAGGAATTTTAAGCGTAAATATTTCATAAGAGTTGGTGGGGACAGTATACGTTGGACCTCCGCCCTGATTTTCGAGGCCATATCCAATATTTTTTTAAGGCATTTTTTCAATAATGATGTAAAATACGATTATATAATCTAGCCCAACCTTACAAAAAAAAAACATCTTTAGTGCGCCCCCCCCCCCCTCATCTCTTTTGAAGACCCATTTTTTGGTGCACCATCTGCCAATGCATCTTCATGGTAACTTCATTAACCGTGGTCGTTTTTAACAGTTTGGGAATGGAAATTTTGTGAAAAAAGAAGGGAGAAATTGCTCGTTAAAATTAACTTTTTGGAAAATGTTAAATCTGTTTTCTCCAGCAATTATTTGTAGTTTTCCTAGACATACATCCTGAGACACTGAGAATATTATATCGCACTACTTCAATTGATAATTTATGTTTAGAACTTTTAATTATTATTCTCAAATTTATGCGGTAAAAAATGACTTGGCTTTAAAGAGTAATTTTTAAGTGTGAGAATGAGCAGGGATGTTTCCAAGGAGTTTGAAATTAGGTGAGTCATTTTTTCCTTATTATTATAACAAGCGTTGACGATTTAGGAAAAAGATAATTCTCAAAAATAAATAAATAAACGAATTAGGCAAAGTGCTTGCAAAAATTCCAGAAAGCCAATGTTGCTTCTTTTCGAACCCTCCGATACCAATCAATGCAGCTCAATAACAAGCTCAACTCATCTCATTTTCATCAGCGTGTGCAAATTTTAAGAGATTATTGAGTCATCTCTAGTGATTTTGAAGAGTAATAAACCTCTAGTCTAATTAAGTACGCCGTAGTGCACTTCATCAACAAAGTATAATATTTGGGCGATCTGGTTAATCCAGATAGTTATATTTATGCACAAGCATACAAACATTTACAATGTATATAGCCAGGATTAATTTACATTGGAAGTTCAGCTTAATTTCAATCTTAAGGGTGCTCTTCACTGAGAGTCTGAAAGATTCGGATCTAATGTTAACCTACGGGGAAAGTTGGAGCTTGTTTTACAAATTCCTGTAAAGTTTTCGGATCCGTTTTTTTTTCTGAGTATTTTTCAAGACCATGTCTGTTTCTTTTAGTTTTTACTTTTTTGATGTGTCCATTCTCCGATTTTTTAAAATTCGAGAAAAAATGAATTTCTTCGAAAACGAGGTACTGTTGGACATTTCGCTCTGTAAAACATCTGCAACTCGTGCTATCGAAATTTTAAGAACGCCCTGACACGCAAAATATTTCCAGCTCTTTTTTGAGATCTTGTTTGAAATAATGCGACCATTTTTTAAACAAATATCATGTTCTAACTATTGAAAAAAATTTCAAAATACGTTCACTTTTTGCATTTGCCCCGCCTTAGAATAGTAACCTCCCCTTTTTGAGGGGTAAACGCTAATGGGGTGTAAGATTTATTACCCTCTCATTAGTTCCCCTCAATGACCTTAGCTGGACGTCCTTTCTTCTTTCCTCTTTTCCTAAGGCTTTCGTGAAGAATCAAGTGCTTTTGAAAGTGAATCCATGTAGATGCGTGCTATTAGCTGTTAAATTAGCAACATTTGCTTTTTTTCAAATTTGTGGTTTGAAAAGAAATAGATTTGAAAGGAATATTTCTGAGTCAAATTGTTTATTTACAATATAATGAATATTGTTACAATGCTGTCGAATGCGAAAAGTTGACATTTTTCCCTTCCAGTAGAAAAATATTTTTATATATAGATTAAATCGTATTCCAGATACTAGGTATTTTGCATCGTTTTTACATGTGTTTTATGTTACTACAAATGGTACACACATAAAGTGCTTTCCACAGCTCAACAAACGTTTTTGAAAATTATTTGTGTCTTTAAAAGCCAGACTCGTCAAATTTCTTTAGAAGGTAGATACACATTGAACATGTAATTCATAATATACAGTAAAATCCATCGAATTTCGGAATCGGGATTGGAAATTTATTTGGTTGAAACAAGTATTTCGTTGCATTAGTATGCGTTGTAATAGGATTTTACTGTATTTCTCATTAGAAAATTCCTAAGGAGGAAAACGATGCATAATTTGATCCCAAATAGAATCGTGAAACGTTTCTTATGGGGTCGCAATATTACTCCTTCTTTTAAGACATGTACGATATTATACCGTTTTTAAAACATTACGTGAGAAACAAAATAGGATAATTTTTATTTTCCAGCGCAGCAATGCGAACCGTGGTTAATTTTATTTTTATTAAAGACTATTTCCTAGCTTACATTTTGTGTCATAATTCCTGCGTTTTACCCCAAGTTTTTATTTATTGCCAGAAACAATGAAAAAAAAAGTTAAAACACTTATTTTTAATTAGCTGTTTTGGAAATAGCTTAAATATATGGATATTGTGATTAACTGCAGGTTTTGAATGTTTTAATCAAGCAATCATGTACTTGTGTTATTCCATACTTTTCAGAGCGAATCAAGCTTGCACAAATAGTATTTACAATTTAAAAACATGTTTTATATTTTTTGAAGTACGTTGCTTAAATATTATTTCTCCAACAGTGCTATCATTTTTGGAAAAGTACTAAAATTCAGGACAATTCTTCCAGAAAAAAATAAGTTTTTTTTTTTTTTTTTTTTTTTTTTTTTTTGAGCAATTGCGAATGCTTATTATCCTTACTTGAACAAAGCTGATGTTGCTCTGATTTTTCAGATTGTCATGATGACAAGAATAACTCTAGCTCGTTGTTTTAATATTTACTAAGAAGTCAAATTTTCGTCGCCATGGTTACTAATCGTTTGTGTTCATTCAATGTTTAACTTAAGTAGATTTTACTTTTAAAAGGGGGGTGGGTGTAAAATTACATTTCAGGAAAAAAACATCAATGTGGATGAAATTAAAAAGCAAAATTTCATCCAAATACAAAATTTCCAGATTACTAATACCGACATTCAAGACTGACAAGAAAACAAAAATACAGAAGGCTTTCTGATGTCTTCAGAAAGTTTTCACAATAGAAATAGTTTTTTTTTTTTTTAAATCTTTATAAGAATTTGGAAGCTGTATTTTTGGAGAATAAAAATACTTTTCAAAAACATTTATTCAGTTGCGGAAAACATTCCGTACACCAACATACTCATTAAATACATAGAAAATCATGAAAAACATATTAGCAATTTAATATGATTCGGTTAATATAAAAAACGCACCGTGGTAGAATTACTAAGCATTGTATGTATTAGTTTTAATGATGTTTTCAGCCTTATGTTGCTGACAAAGCTAACTAAGATGTGAACAATATACAATGAAGGTTACAAGTTTTCACTGTTTTCTATTTTCATTCTCAGAAGCTAGATCAGCATTTTAATGCAATGTAGAAAAAATTAATTACAGGCATAAAGGTTTTCAGGTTACATAAGCACCCCCCCCCCCCCCCCTCCCTTCAAAAAACATCATTAAAGATCGTCTTAAATTTCGTTTTTATGGCTTTAATTTCAAAAAATTTCGGGAAGGGAGTTTCTGAAAAGTCCTTCTTTGACCATAAAAAAAAAAGTCGTCTAAAATTGCATTTTTGGAACTTTGATTTCAAAAACCTGAATGTCCCCAACGTTACTAAAAATGGCCTACAATCATGTTTATAACACTTTGAAAATTTTGCCTCCCCCCAACATCACACTAAGACTGCGTTTTTAGACTATTTCGAAAAATTCCGGGGAAAGCTTCCGAACTCCCCGTTTCCTAACATAATTGAAGAACCTGAAATTGTGTTTTTGGCGTTTCAAGTTTAAAAATTTGCTGGTGGAAGATCACAGGACCTCTTACTTACTTCCAAATACTACCAAAGTTCGTCTAAAAGTGCATTTTGAAAATTTTATTTTCGTGAAAATTAAATGGCATAGCCCCCAAACAGAGTGCTTGGGAAAATAGGGAGTATTTCTGAGTAAATAGTATGCTTACGATAAAGATCATGTTAATTAAATATAGAAATGGTTCCCTCTCCTAAACAAGAAGCTAAATCCTTTCTCTCGCTGTATTTACATATTATTAGGAATTAGGAGTCTATAGAATAGAAAATGTGGGATCTCAAAAAAGATTTTTGTTCTATACGAATGAAAATTACTTGATAATCATTTGATTAGAACATTCATTTTATTCTGTGACTGAAGACACGATACGATAATTTTTCGGCACAGAAGTGCGTAACACAGAACTTAAAAAGAAAAAGTTTGTCTTGATTTTTTTTTTCTTTTTAAATTGTGAACCCTTACTTGCACTTATAATTGCTTTCCTAAATGTAAGCTGTTCATTTTCATTTTTGTTTTAACTTTATGTATTTCCTGCAAATCTGTTTCTTGCCCTTTTTTTATTTTTTATTATTGATTCATTAAATGCAAGATGCATAAAAACGAGGCAGAGCGATAAAAACTTTAAAATCTGGCAGAGCGAGGCGTGGAGAGTTTTTTTCACCTAAGTATTTCGAGGGTTTTTTTTTTTTTTTTTCAGGCAGATATACATGTAGGTAATATTTTCCTGCCTCCTGAGAAAAAGGACAACCCTTAATATTTATTATGACAACTAACGAGGATCAGACACTCACAAGACTTATTAGGAAATTTTAATAAAAACTCAATGTGTTGAAGTAGAAGCACTATATACACTATATGACCTAAAGCATTGGGACACTTTCAAAAATTCACATTTTTAGGGATTTCTCGAGAAATAATAGACCAATTGCTCTATAATTTGTTTCGCATAAAATGTATACTCTAGTTGTCATTTTCCAATAAAAATTAAGTCTGCTATTCATTTAGGGGACCGACAACAAATTGAGGAAAAAAGTTTTTTGATCATTTTTCATTGCAAATTGCTGGGAATAAGCTATAATTTTCAGAAATGAGTTAAAAATCTATCAAAAACTTATTTTTATATTTTTGTGAAAAATCTCTATACCCATGGAAATATAAGCATTTCTTCCGAAAATGCAAAAAAAATTTTGACGGTTTTCGCCTCATATTACGCAGAGTATTTCGTCAGACGTTACTAAACTTTTAGAATATTTGACAGCATTTTAGAGAAACATAATAATAAAATTTGAAGTTAAAATATTGAAAATTTGATGAAATATGAACAATTAATGCTATTAATTTTTCACTGCGCATGCACGAAAGATAGCAATTTATAACGTTCATAATTCAAAGCTCAGATACATCCTACAATCCATGAAAAAAATTCCACCGCAATTTCTTTAAATTTTAAAAAAGTTATCAGCGATCTAATGAGCCGAATTTCTATAATTCTAGGATAGGTGACGAATGGTAAGGGATTGTTAGCAAACTGGCAACACTTTCCTGCCATCGTTACAGAGTGATTCATGATAAGAACGGATTATTTGTTGCTGGTCCCCTAAATGAATAGCAGACTTAATTGTTATTGGATTTGACGTCTGGAGTATACTTTTCATGAGAAAAAAAATTACAGAGCAGAGAGCAATTGGTCTTTTATTTCTCGAGAAATCCGTAAAATTGTGAATTTTTGAAAGTGTCCCAACACTTTTGGTCATATAGTGTATGTAATACCTCATGTATTTTGCCGAATTTAGTAACTGGGAATCTGAAACTCTAAAAGTGCTAGGTTTAGCTTTATTTCAAAATTTCAGAGTAAGATAGTTTACAAACATTGAGAGTGGGTGAAGGGGTGATTTTTGCCTTTGAGCTTGGAGCAGGGTGAGCACCCCTGCATACAAACAAAGATCACAGAAAAATCTTTAATTTTTCAAATTCAGGAAATCCTTATCCGTAGCCGTCCGCGACTTTGCCGTTGTTATGCTCAATTTGAAAGAACTTTCACCATAACAACCCCTTGAGAAATGCTATCGTAGCCTTCTCATCTACATATAAAATTAGATAAATAAATAAATATTTTTTCAAAAAGAAAAGGATTCAAAGATAAAGATTAGAGGAATTTTCTGGTCACCAGTGGTGAGAAAAGGCAATTATAGTAGCCACATTTTTATCTATTCGCCACTGCATTTGTAAAACAGGTAACTAACCAACAAAGTAGTATTTAGTTTAGCACTAAAATTATCAGTTCAAATAAAGGTTAATGTAACTAATTAGTGGCACTAATGTTTATTGTACAATCAAGTATTAACTATGCAAAGAGGATCTAGTTTCATTTTTAAGAAGAATGGTTTCTGGCAACTCAGATGGGGTTGGGGAGAGTGGCAAACAGGCAGAGGAAGCGAAAAAATTTCGCCAACCGATAACTATAGTCCCCAGTTTTATTCGGCACTCGATTTTTCAAATATATTAAGTAGGATCATCCATTTTTAAAGAATATTTTTTGGTTCGAATTTGGAGTTCATTTCGTTAAAATTCAGTGTGGTCATGCAGGCTATCTTTTTTTTTTCCTTCCTTATTTGAAATCATCAATTTTCAATAACGAACATTTTTCTAAAAATAAAACGAATTTATGAATTTATTTATTGCAAATATTCATTCATTCGTTAATTTTTCCTAGATGAGATCTGAAACCGTATTAATGGGGGAAAAAATCTTTGTTTCAAAATTAATTTTAGCGCGAATACAAATAAATAATATCACAAGTAGGATTGCAAAATGCGCGGCAATGTAAAATTTCGCGCCTTTTACATTGAGTTATTTTTCTTTTACTTATGTAGTCAAGACTCAAGAGGGAAAGAACTAGAATTTCCTTGGAAGGGTCTGTAAAAAGCTGCGGTTTCATTTCGCCGACAGCTATACCTCCCTTGATTTGCACAGCAGGGGGAGCGTCCGGTCTGTCCCCCTGCAAAATGTGACAGGTCACATGATCCACACTTTCATCGGTCACCGTTCGTTCTATTGGCTGTTGAAGTGTCAATCATTTCACTGATGTACACTGCTTTCGTTTAAAGAAAAGGCCCATTTTCAAGCGAGATCGTTTTTCTTCCCCACTGAAGAGCAGCCTTAAGCGAATTTCTTTCTTTTTTTTCTTTTTTTTTTTTGTCTGATTTCAGGCTACTTATACGCAATGGCCTTCCACATTTCTTTTGTTAAAAATTAAGCCCTGTTTACAAGGACTGCGGAGTCGGAGTCGGGCTGTTTTTGGGGTAGGGGAGTCGGGAGTTGAAGGTTTAAAATCCTAAGAGTCAGAGTCGGTCATTGTCCTTAAAGTCCTGAACTCTGCTAGTACTTTAGGAGTCGGAGTTAGGGTAGGAGTCTTATTGATTTTGGGGTAAAGGAGATGGGGGAGTAGGAGTTGAAGGTTCTAAAATTCCCGAAGTCGGAGCAAGAGTTGGTCATTTCTTCTCCGACTCAGCAGCTTTGCTATTTTGCACATGCTTAAAATTTTGAAAATGGTGGAATCAATCTCTCCAAACATTATTTGTTCTTTACCGTAATCTTGTGCTAATAAGTGAATTTACTGAAAAGTGCAACGTATGTCGCTTCGCTTCAGAACAATCTCCGGTACACCGCTAACTTAAAAGCAAGATCAGAAACACCCTGAGACACTTGCCAAAAAGAAATGCTGTCTTCTACCCCTCTCCCCCCCCCCTTCTAGAACATAGAGAGAGAGGAGCGTCGTATGAGGGATTTCCTCAATATTTGGCTTAGGGCAAGGTAGAAAATTTTAGTTTCATATTTCACTAATAATGTTATTTGTTGCCTTTCTCTTCATCCTTGTATTCAAATTAAGAAATAGCAAAATAATAACAATAGGATCAAATTTTATATTCAAAGTACTTGGAGAGCTTTAGTTACAACTAATCAGTCCTAACAAGGAAACCATACGACATTGTAGTAATGAAACACAATGAAACAGTTAGCAATCGAAAGAGCATAGTAAAACATGTTTTCGAACGCGTAAATTATTTTCCTTCGTGTCCCCGGCCCGTTATAGGAGTATGAAGTCTTGAAATCTGCTCAAATGTTCAGAAAAGTTGCCAAATTTAGCCAGTTTCGGTGAGAAGTGGAACACACCTTTCACACGCTTTGCAGATGGATGTCTCGCCACTTGCAGATAGTGTGAAGTCTTGTGATATCTTCTATTTCGGACCTTAAATCTCGATAAGGAAGACATAAAGGCAAATACGTGTGGGGGATGGGATCATCATTACGTGGACGATGTGTCTGTGTCGGGATTTAAACCACGGACCTTTGCGATGCTAACCCAGTTCTTTAACCATTAAACCAAAAGGATCTCAAGTTTCGGGGTGTTAGGTTATGTTCTCTCTGATGTACGCCACATAAGTTATGCGTCAAAAAAAAAAAAAAGTTTCAATATGCTCTTTTGATTGCTACCTATTTAATATTTTTTTTTTATTATTACACTGTTCGTGTGGCTCCCTGGTAATCTTAAGCTGCTCCGAAGCAAAAATTGCTCCATATGTCTTTTTTAAGTACAGCCTAATTTGGGAAAAATAGCACACCAGGAAACGCACAACCAGTGCAACATTCCACCCAAAAGAAGGAAGTAAGAGGGAATCTTCCTATTCCCCCCCCCCACTCCCCGACGAGGGTAGCAGCCCCCTCTACGCATGGTTTAGGGTTCTCCCTCCTCAAATTAGTCAGGCCATAGTCACCTCTCTTTTTCGGGTGAGTTGTGCCCACAGATGGTGTGTGTACAAAAGATGCGGAACCAGAACACGATCTGTCTCCGCCCCCTCTCCCCCCACCTTCCAGAGTCGGCTGAATAGAATATTGCGCAGGGAGACAATGGGATGATTCGGAGCGCCACCGAACTCTTGTTCCTAAGGGGGGTGGTGGACATTAAAAATGCATTTTGATCCAATCGATGCAGTCGATTGAAAGTTTGCCACAGATGGTATCATTCTCTGAATTAACTGGTGTAAGTTCTGTCTTGATTAAAATTTAATTGCACCGTGCGAACAAAATAAGAATTCCCTTTCTGAATTATTTCCTGTTTTGAATTCTATTCATTTGCATAAATCCTTTAAAGGCTCGTAACTGCGAAACCACGTTCTTATAATTGACCTTCGTCGACTTTGAATCTAGTGTTACTGCCACTCGTGGGAGAAGTCGCACTTTTAAACTAATTCGAATTCATCGTCGCAACAAGCGAATGTGGTGTTTTACGTGCATCACGTTCACAATCGTTCAGAACAGGTTTTGAAGAAGGTGATATGACGTTGACAGTTGGTCGAAATGAAGAATATACTAACAATTTCAAAATCCTTTGGAAAAAGATTTTGAAGTATGAAATTGAGTGAACGGTTGTTCAAAACAAGTTTCTCAAAATGTGGTATGTAATCGTTTGAAAAAGATTTTAAAGGACGTCTTAGTGTTTTTGTTGATGTCAGAAGATTTAATACTGCCTGCGCTTACAAGATATGTGGTTTAAAACACAATTCCTGTACCTTCAAGAGCGACGAAGCACCACCCCCTTCTATCACCGAGAGCCATCCAAGATGTGATCAAAGCCCCTCTAAAGTTACCTCCCGTAAAAAGTTCATTAGCGCACTATGCACAATGACACCCCCTCCCCCCTCGTGGACCTCCTTGCTTAAAATTTTACTGAATAATAACCAACTTTCATTTGTACTTAACATGCATCAAAATCTGCTTCAACAACAGCGTTTTCAGGAACAAAATTTTACAGTGACAGGTTATACCATCTGCATATTTACGCTAAATATCTAAACAAGACATCGCCTCAATAGAGTTCTCAATAAAAGTAACCATTAACAAGTAATAATAACAAGTAAATAATGTGTTGTTGAAATTAATGATGGAGACAGGCAGAACTGGGAGATATATCGGATAATTTAATAGATATGTAAATTTTTATGAATAAGTCTTAATGCATTTATTAGGACTAATGTCAATAGGAGAAATATTTTTCTGATTCACATGAGGACCGATGTCAATAGGATAAATATTTTCCTGGTCCATGAGGACCGATGTCAGTAGGAGAAATATTTTGCTTTAACAAGAGGACCAATGTCAATAAGAGAAATATTTCCCTGGTGTAGGGGAACCGATGTAAATAGGAGAATCATTTTCCTTGTCCCAGGAGGACCAATGTTAATAGGAGAAATATTTTCCTGGTGCTCAAGGACCGATATTAATAGGAGAAATATTTTCTTTTAACAAGACCAGTGTCAAAAAGAAATATTTCCCTGGTGCAGGGGAGAGGAGAATCATTTTCCTTGTCCCAGGAAGACCAATGTTAATAGCAGAAATATTTTCCTGATGCAGGAGGACCTATATCAATATTAGAAGTATTTCCCTGGTGTATGACGGTCGGTATCAATAGGAGATTTATATTCCTTATTTTTGAGGACCGATGTTAAAAGGAGAAATGAAAAATATTTTCCTGGTCGATCGTGATCGATGTCAATAGATGAATAATTTTCCTGGTCAATGAGGATCTATGTCAATAAGAGAAGTATTTTTTTGGTCTATTCAGGGTTTTACTGGATGGGTTGGAAACATCATACAGGAAAATATTTTTTCCATTTCTTTCAGAAACTTTTTCGGAGATAAAATTTCCTATGCAGTGCTATTTGCTGAATCATTTGAGAGTCAAAAAGCAAATAACATTTAATTTACGTACCAGTTGCCGACCAAAGATACATGAAAAAGGAGCATTAACCAAAATGAGCTTTTAGGGATGAAATCGAATTTAAAATTAGTTTCTTTAATTAACAGATGATTATCAAAAGTGGAACTAGGGTTAATAGTTGCACTAGCTTGGAACTCGGAAAACGATTTCCTTTGATAACGCCGTCCTTTTGAAAATGCGTACTCTTTAGATAGTGAAGACCCGATGAAAGAAAAAAAAAATGTATTTGAATGAAATGTGTTTACGAATTAAAAATTCAAGGAAAGCAATGAGGTTTTAGATTTTTATCGTAATTTGCTCTCCTTAAAAACAAATTTTGTTAAACCACTGTTCATTTGTTTATTTTTATGCTACAATGTCATGATTATTTATTTTCTCACGAGAAAAAGTATGAGGTTCTAATAACTGCGTAAATAATATGGATTTTTTTTAAACAATAATTTAATTTTTACCCATATATTAAGAACATTTTAGTGTAGCAAATACCTGTCCTATGTAATAGAACTCGTATATGCAGAGATATTTTTTTACTCTTTTAACGATCATATTTCACGCATTGAAGATCCGAAGTGTAGTTCCGTGCTTATTGTAATTTAAGTAAGAATTTAGCATCATACAAAGTGAAAAAAGTATTTAAAATTTAAAACTATTTCGTCTCAACCTTTTGTTACTTTTCTAAAAGTGAAATGTCGCCATCCAAAAAGTTAAAATTGAAAATTATCTTCTTTCTGAGACATCTTGCATTTCATCCATAGAAAATTAGTTTTTTATGGAATTGATCATTTATATAGGAATTCATTATTTTCGAATACTTCACTCCTCCAAAACGAATTTGACTTCTCGAAAATTGAAGTTTCTTCAATTTACTATATATACCATGTACTACAATCGGTGGCCCACGCAAGGGAGGGGTCCAGGGGGTCCGGACCCCTCCCATAGCTCTTACATTTTTCTTATTTCAACTGATTATGATTCTATGTACTTGATACACAAAATATTTCCAAACAAAGAAAACAAGAATTTCAGTTCTAATAATAGGGAAAAAAATCCTCTTGTTAAAAGATTTTTTAGAAAATGTGTACATTTCTTGTAACGAATTGCACAAGCGAGAGATCTTTCTCGACTTTGAGAAGGATAAAAACATACTTAAATAGTACTATGTATAATGAACGTTTAATGTGTTCTTATACTGCTGAATTCAAGCAATGTCACCATCACACACTGAGGAAGTTATAAATAAAATCGAAAAATGAACTAGAAAACTAGATTTTATTCTACGATGTTTTGTAAATCTATAGAGGCAGACTATGGGTGACTGTAAATGAAAACAGAGTGATAATAATGTTTTTAGTTTTGTAATTACAGGTTAAAATGAGATTTTTCTTATTCTTCAGACTTGATGCTTTTTATACTTGAGTTTGGGCATCTGTTTTCATTTATGAACAATGATAAAAGTAAATACATTGCATAAATTCGTTTGCTTTCTGGGAATTTAAGTATCTGTTATTAATATTTTTTTATTAATTAGTGCTAATTATTTATTCAATAATTTATTTTTTACTGTTTTTGTTCTCAAGAATCAATAAAATCAAGTCAATATGTTTGACGGCATATTGGGTATGATATGAAAATGGGACTTTTAACTATGGACCCTCCCCTTGCAAAATTTCTGTGTGCGCCACTGACTACAGTGGTGCAGCGAAGGGGGCAGTGGTGTTCCCATAGGGTATAACACCATATACGCCGTATACTCTCAAACATTTTTAGACATAAAGCGTATACCCTCAAGTTTCATAAATTTTCAAATTATGACATACTATGTATATAATCACATACACAAATTGTGCGTAGTGGATTACTGGGAGTATACCCTTAGGAAAATTGATTTGAACATCAGTGAAGGGAGGGGGGCTGGGGGTAAAAACACCTCTCAGAGCCATCGGTTTTAACATAGATGCGAATTCGAATACAGTAGTTTATGCATATGAAAGGGCTGTTTCGATCATAAAAATCCCTTCAGAAGGTATTTTTGATCAAAAACGCTCCTCGGAAAGTACTTTTGATTTAAAAAAACCAGTTCCAAAAGGTTTTTTTTGATCAAAAAAAAAAAAAAAACTCCAGAAGGAGAATTTTTGATCAGAAAAACCATTCCAGAAGGTATTTCTGGCTGCGCTAGTGATATAATAGCGCTACTACCGTACTACCTACTTGTACAATAAGTATCAAATTCTTATAAATATAAAAAATGTATCAGAAGCCTTCTGAGGACAAGAGCAAGTAACAAAGACTAAAAAAAAATAGTAAAAGTACACAAAAGAAAAGAAAAGCACAAACTAGGATCCGGCGCGAGGAGCATCACTATGGTAACCATGGCTACATCTTGGTCAAGATGGGAAGCTGCCCATTGGGGTTTGCCGCGAAGAGTGATGGCCCAAAATAGTACCCTTGCAACCCCTCATCAGCAGGGGAGAAAAAAATTACCTCATTCCCGGTTTCTGAGGTTACACCCCAAGAGAAAAGAAAATCGGGGGTCCCTTCCCATATTGTTGCGCCCGCTTCTCGCTCTTGCAGTTCATTCTCGTGCGGCGATATAAGAGCAAGATATTAGTTGAAGGTTTATTAGCTCGTTGGTGTTCTTCAAATATAGTACAGTAGAACCTCTGTTAAGGGACACTTCCGAATAAGGGACACCTCTATTTAAGGGACATTTTTTCCGGTCCCAGTCCCTTTGAATAGGGACGTCCATGTATTTACCTCTAATTAAGGGACACTCTGTTTAAGGGACAGTCACAGAGAACAAAAAAAAAAAAAAAATGCAAGAAATAATGTATAAGCACATAAGAAATAGTGAATTTACTGGAATTCAAGTTTCACTTTTCCTTTAAAAATTAATTGAGGTAAGTTTGACATAAACATATGTGAAGGAAACAAGTAATGTATTAAAAAAAAACTTGCTTAAATTAACATGTAACATGCCCTCTCAACAATTTATTCAAGTTGGTTCAGGGCCGACGAAGAGTTCACGGCAACTAATTAGCTTTGTATATAAAACGTAAGAGATTTGAACAATAATTGTAATTATTATAGTATTCCATTGTAAATTACATAACATAAAGCAAATACATGTAATGAATTACATCAAAATTATTTCTATATGCTGCCAAACTTTGCCATTACAAATTTTTTTTATTAAATTTTAATTAATAAAATAATATAAACTTAGAAATCTGAATAATTATGAATTTTATTTAACATAATGAGACATTTTCAGGATTTAATCTTAAGTGTTAATAGTTAATGTTTATTGTGATATTATACTACTAAGTACACGGCATGCATCAGTTCATCCACCTCCGAAGAAGGGACACCTCTATTTAAGGGACAAAATATCTGGTCCCCTTAGTGTCCCTTATTGAGAGGTGCTACTGTATAACCCCGATTTATCGTTTGTCAAAGGGACTGAAAAAAATTGTCGTTAAATCAAGGATATCGTCAAATCAAAAAGAATAGAAATTCAATGCAGTTAAATCCGGACGAGTGAAATGTATCATTAAATTGAAGAAATTGTTAAGGGGTCACAGTACCTTTCAAGCATTTTTTTTTAAATTTAAGTAAATTGTATATTTCTTTGAAACCATAACATGCATACTTATTTCGTAATCAATAATTTATTTTCAAAATTTAAAAATATTGCCTACTTTTTTTGAAAATTCAAAAAATTGAGGAAAATTTTAACTTTTTAAAATCCCTAAGGCTTTTTTATTTTTGCACTAATTTAAAAAACGTTTTTTGCAAAACGATCACTATAATCATCTCTAAAAATCTGTGCATTCATTTGCTTATGAGTTCATTCGACAATTTTCTGTGATTAATTATGTAAAAAAAAACAAAGTTTTTTTTTTAAATTTGGTTTTTAAAGGTTTAACATGCTCTAAACATTAGAGTAATTTATAAAATGCTTATCCAATGCACAGTTTTGTCAAATATGTTATCCCAATTGCAAAAAGTGTTACTTTAAAGCTGTATCTTTAATAGAAAAAAATCCTTACGGATTCTAATGACATGAAAACGCAAAAAAAACCATCATTGAGAAAAAGTAATTTGAAGTTTTTCTTTTGAATAAGAACACATAGGGAGCATGGCCTAAAACCACTCATTTTTAAATATTTGAACTAAAGCACTGAAACTTTTCCCCTGTGTTCAGAATAGTTTTTTGTTTTGAGATAAGCAATAAATTTTTTTTTGATCGTTTCATCATTTTTGAGGTACTGTAAGCCCTTAAATCGGTTATCGGGTTAAATCGAAGTTATACTGTACTATTTTGTTAAAACTACGGAGCTCCTCGGTACGATGAGCGCAATGGGGGGGGGGGGGGGAGTGAAACACCTTCAGAGCTTTTTGGTTTTTTTGCCATATTGCCAATCCTAGTATGGGGCTGTCCAGTGGCGGGGTCGGGCCGGAAAAACAACTCAACATTCAATTAAGTAAGAAAAACAACGTTAAAAAAAGCACAAATTTGCCAATTACAGCAGACACCTGTTTCGGCGTTACAGAGAACGCCTTTTTCAATGCAAAAAGTAATGAGCTTATGGATGAAAAGACATCCGACAAAAGACTCAACATTCATTCGAAGGTGAGCAAAATGAAAATTTAGGCAGATATTTCAGTGAAATTTGTTTTGCGAATACAATACTTTCTTTACTATGTAAACAGAAGTAAAAACGTGTGTCAAGTGTCGTGTGAACTTAAAAGATTAAACTTCATTTTAAGCAGAAAAAATAAATAGTACATGGTGTCTAAGTGTGCGAGAGCTTTCGTACCCCTTTTAGGTAATTTATGCAAAATTTTAACTAACAGCAACAACAATAATATTATTATTATTTCAAAACTATAAAAAAAGAAGAATAAGAATGCTTTAAGGTGTAAACTCACATGATACAAAGAAATTTTTTTTACCCTAGTAAAGAAATCTCCAAATTGAGAAAATATAGGGAATACAGGAGGACTAAGAGACCCGCGAGGGGGAGGGAGGGGGTAGCTGAAAGTTTGGTGACACATTTTACAGGGGTGCCCCCCTAAGAACAAGCCCCCCCCCTAAATATCGAGATGACCTCCCCCAAAGCAAGAGCCTTCTCCCAAAAAGCAAGAAAAATACCTCTCATAACACCCCTCCCCTAAAAATTTCAATGGCGAAGTCTGTGTCATGACCCCTCCCCCCCAGGTGAGCACCTCTGCATTTATTTAACAAAGTCATGGCTGGACATGGTAAAACCATACACAAAAAAGCTCTGCGGCTGAACTTTTTTTAAAATTCTAGCCAGATAAATTGAACATTCCCCAAAATGATGCTTGTTCACCAACCCTGGTAGTTATTTCTCCATCTTGTAAGTCAGCCTCTTTAAATTCCTCCTGTTTACGAAATTTCCCCCTTATTACCTTGTTTTTACGTATGCGTATAGTACCGGTTCTTCTCTGCACCCCTACTTAACAGTGATTCTTGACCCCGCCTGATTATAACTCCGGCATGCCACCTGCTTCTTGATCCCTATAGCCTAACACGAGGTTCAAACCTATGGTTATTAATTACCGTTCCCAAAACGTGGGATATAAACAGAATTAATGTTGCCACAAGCGCGCCAATTTTGGTGTTTTTGAGAACTTACGGAAGTGGAAAGAATGGAGAGGTGATAGGGAAGGGAGGGGAATCAGAGGAATTTGGCATTGAACCGTTTTTATATACGAAATATTTTTGCATTTGTAAAATAGAAAATTGGAACTCACTGGAGAGCATGCATAAATGGTTATAGAATTTTGCGACGATAATTCAGTCTTGTTCAGGGCAAATCCATGACAAATGAGACAATAATAATTTTTGAAACATGTCAAAGAGTTGTTTACAATTTTGTGAAGATAAGTCAAGGTCCTGTTCTGGCAAAAATCCACGATAAATAAGACAGGAGGATAGGAAAAAAATATATCAAAGAGTTGTTCGTTTCCAATCATTTGAATGAGCAAAGTGGTCTGTCAAAAAAATCACTTGTCCGCAAATAATCATTTTCAGCAATTTAACTGATATGAGAATTTTATGCCAATCGGTTACAAATTGATTTTCAACATATTAGAGACGGTAACAGATAAGAACTACTATTTTCTCAAAGCATATTCATTTTCCCCTTAGTCCATATAACAAATGGGAGTGGCGTCACTACGGGAGGGGGGGGGGCGGTCCGCCCCGGGTGTCACCCGTCTGCGGGAAGACACCCAAAGTGGAATTGCAAGTTTTTGAAAAATATGAATCTAAAATAAATTTTTAAGACTAAAAATTTAAACTTTTCCGGGGAGCAACTCCCGGACCCCCATTTTTATTTGTTTTTTGTATATTAGTCAACTTAAAGTTTCGTTCTAACACCAATGTAATTGTTTCCTGAAAAATGCAAATTTCATGTTTTCAAATAAGAATGTATTTTTTTTTTCCTTTTGCTTTTGTAGGAGGGAGGGGTGACACCAAAAATTACCGCACCGGGAGTCACCCTTGCTAGGTACACCTCTGCATATGCACAAGCTATTAG
Organism: Uloborus diversus; assembly: GCF_026930045.1. NCBI lineage: Eukaryota > Metazoa > Arthropoda > Arachnida > Araneae > Uloboridae > Uloborus > Uloborus diversus. The sequence goes on from NC_072737.1 coordinate 13,204,636, forward strand.
AACGAACTCTACGTAGGCATAAGCAGGGTAACTTCAATTACAACCACCCTGTACAATGCACTCCCTCATTTGCTGCGAAGCGATGCAGGAAAACTAGTTTTACAGAGATTCCTACTAGAAATATCGACAATGTTTATCATTAGTTCTATGAAATCTTACCAAATAGCACCTAACAGACACTAGATTTGACCTTGGCTCCAGATTTGTCTTAAACTTGCGGATATTTCGTTTGGAAGGATTGCCAGTTTATGTTGTTACTTCAGTTTTATTACTTTTCTTTTAATTTTGAAAAGTTTGCTCTTATCGCGTGTATGCAACAAATATTTCTGCAACGGTTACCCTTGAAATCTGAAAACGTTAATCTTTCGCGGTTTGCAATTTATTTTTCTGTAACCTTTTTGGCTGCAGATCTAACCACTTTGTGATTGGTAGATAGCAACTCTTGTGATCCTTTAAATGCCCCTGCAAACGTATGTACGTTCGCTTATTTCAAGCCCTACATCAAAACATTCAATTTTTTTTCAAGGAACATATTTATCACTGTCTTATCTTTAGGACTGCAATTATCGGAGGTATAAATAAAGAGGCAATATTCTTTCACAAATTTGGCAGTGGAAACGTACTTGCAAATTTAGAATTTTAAAACCAATTGAAGTAGAGGATTTCTCTGCGCAAGGTGGAACTTATTCAGTGCTTTTAAGTTAATTAGAACTGGAGCTGAAAGTGTTTTACTTTGAAAAACTTAATTCAGTTTCTGCATGAATCAAAAATTATGCATTTGAAGTCGGCCTTTGTAAATTACAATGAGGACAGTTGAAGCCATTCACCTTTTGTACACTAGTCTGGTGACATCAATAAAACATGATTTGATGTTGTAATACCTTCGGGATGTACTGAAAATGTCGTCAAAATATTTGTGCCACTTGTGAACTGTTTTTCATTGATTAGATAAAAAAAATCTTGCTTGTCCTTTAATTATGAATTCGCTTCATTTACTTCATACCTTAACGGATGTCTATAACACACATTTTGAACGCCATCATCAGTATGATTTTAAAAAGATAAACAGCTTGAGAGAAACAGAAGTTGTCTTAAAAACTAGCAACGAGGTTGAATTCAAATGAATAAATAATGATTAGGAGAGCATATGTTTCCATGTTATCTAAAAAGTACAGCCAATGGGATGCATCAAAATAAAAAATTTAAGTTAGCAAAAGGGAAAGGGCGCCCATATGAGGGGGGGGGGGGGGGGGCAAATGGGGGCTCCAGCCCCAACTTTCAAAATCTGAGCCCCCCACCCCCTCTTACAATTTTGCATATGGGCGCCCTTGCAAAAGGGTACACGCTGTCTACACAGAAAGTGGGCTGTGTATAGTGCATTAATAAAGCACCAATTGTCTAAAAAATATAACCACTGAGTTGCATTGAAATTAAAAAAAAAAAAAATGGGTGAAGTACAAGTTTTCCAAAGACTACAACCAATTCCAACAAATAAAATAATCAGCGTAAAACATTTCTGTTTGCGCTTAAACACAGAACTAATGAGAAATAACATTTTCATTAAGAAAAAAAAAAAAAAGTTTACCACTGCAAAATATCGACGAAGAAATGACGACTATTTCCTTATGATAAAAAAAATCATAATAGTTTAAAATTTAGTGCCCGTAAAATCAAATTATAAAATCATCAAAATGAAACGGCAAATGATGTCAAAGAGAGAGAAAAAAAAAAAAAAAAAAAGGAAAGGGAACGGAGGCAGCCCTTAAGAAAGAAAATTAATTCAACCTGAAAGGAGACGGAAGTCAGAATTATTATTTATGATTGAATTTTTCCGTCTCGTTCTTCAAGTTTTAATAAATCCTCCCAAAATGATTTAATTCCTTTTACTTCTTTCTTCCCTCCGTGTCTGAGATTTTTTATCCGATTACCTTATACGGACGTCTAAGACCACGTCTGCGAATCGTATTATTATCGTTATTATTTCCTCTGCTTTGATGCGGGTGTTATTATTTTGCTTCGTTTCGCTTTTCGGAAGAAATGTAAACTGCGGAAAAAGAAGAATGCATCAACATAGAAGAAATATGTGTGCGCTGGCTTCTGTAATGCCCGCCTTCTTTCATGGCCTTTTTCCCATGCATACGAGAAGGCGCGGTTCTCCTCAACTCTTGCCGTTGTAATCGGTTTTATTTCGTAGCTCAACAGAAATGAATGCGGTGTGAGATTAGGAGTACCTCTAACCCAAACTAATTGGGAGCGGGTTTATTCCGATTACAGAAAATTATTGACCGGAAATTGCTATTTTACTGAAGAAATTCACTTTTATGTCAATCTTTTATGTAATTTAATACATATAAGCAGGGTTCACATGTCCCTCACCTTTCACGGCTTTTTCTCATGTATAACAGAAGGCGCGGTTCTCCTCAACTCTTACCGTTTTAATCTTTTTTTACTTCCTTTTACAAAAAAGGAAGTATTCGCGAAAAAAATTTCACTCAAAAATCGGCCTTAACTTCCATTTTGCTCATCCCAAAATGAATGTTGAGTTTTTTTTTCAACCCGACCACACGTGATATGTGCCTAGGAACGTACAGACACCCGAAATGTCCATTTTGACGATCCCCGAGTTAATTACAACGGGTTTTCTCGTGACGTCTGTATGTACGTATGTATGTGCGTATGTGTGTATGTACGTCAAATAACTCAAGAACGGAATGTCCTAGAAAGTTGAAATTTGGTGCGTAGACTCCTAGTGGGATCTAGTTGTGCACCTTCCTTTTTGGTTGCATTCGTATGCTTCAAAGGGGGTCTTTTGCCTCTTTTTTGGGGGAAATCATTGTTAATTTCGATATAAACTCAAGTGGTGTTATAATTTGGCGGACACTTTCCGATATATCGCCAATCATTTGGTAGCCAAGTTTTGTCGCCAACTTGGCGACAAATTTGGCGGTTTTTTTCGTTTTTTTTTTGTAATTTGGTTTCAATTTGGCCACTGTTGGTGATATTTAGAGAGTAAACTATTGAATCACATTAAAACTGCCAATAATGAGAAAATGACATTAAATTGGAGTAAAAGGAAGTCATGTGATGCACACATCAGCTCGTTTTTCTTTAATTAGATCCAGGCATTATGGCTGAACAGAAATGAATTCGGTTTGGAATTAGATGTTCCGCTATTCCGAACTAATTGTTAGCGGGTTTTTTTCGATTATCAAAATTGTTATTAACCGGAAAATTGTTATTTTATAGAGGAAATCTACTTAATATTTTATATAACACAGAATTCGACAATGCCCGGGCGACTACAATGAATACCTTGGCGACTAGTTGACCAGAAAAGAATCCATCATAAGCAATGAAATACACCGCCAGCTCAGTTATTCCATCCGAAGACTGCAGTTTCGTGCTTTTTAGCACTCATCATCCCGGAATAGGAATCACATGAGCTGGTGGCGAAAAACCTCTTAAGGGAGCCAAGGGAGCCAAACAAACTGGTAGCTAATGTAGAATTATCATACCAGATGAGTGACCGCAGCAATGGTGCAGTTCAACTCAAAGATTGATGGCAAAGCATGGTATTTTGTAGTAAGTTACCGCCCTAAGTCAGGGCTAAGGCAGAAATATTTAAAATACACCACCAGCTCAGTTATTCCATCCGAGGACTGCAGTCCTCGGATGGAATAACTGAGCTGGTGGTGTATTTTAAGTATTCTGACTGTAGTTTCAACTACGGAGTGATTTTTATTAACTCTCAATGCAGATTCCCCCAATATTGGTTGCAAATTTTGTTCTTACGGTAGCTTAATTATTCTTAAATAATAATTATTTTTAAATGGTATTGATCCTTGTAACTTTTATAAGTTAATTTTAAAAAACTCCTTTGCCAGTTTCAAACAGGAGATACAAAACACAGATTTTTTCTAGAAAATTTCAGTGAGTGATAATTCTAAAAACTGCTTTTTTTATCACAACAATGGTATACATCCTCCAAAATTAATTTCTGGGTATGCCATTGCATGTAACACTGAGTTTTTGTATATACTCAGAGAAATGATCATTTCCTCTGGTCCTTGGAAAATTTTACTTGTCTACCTAAAAATATATCTTTTTTTCATTAATTTGAAGAGAAAAAATATGCGATATTTTTTAAGTTGTTAACTTCTGATTAACTTTTAATCACTTAAGTTACTAATTTCGTTATTATTTTTTTCATTTTCTGTAGTTTTTCTCCAAAGTTTATTTAACCAAGTATAATAATTACAGTAAAATTACTTATATTTGTAAAAGGCAAAAAAGAAGAAAAAGGAAAAAAAAAAAAAAAAAAAACATCGCCATTACCACAACTGTTCAAATATATTTATCGATCTTCGAGTCAATAGATGGAGATACTCTGATCTCCATAATTATATAAATATATAATTCATAAATTTGCGTCAGAATAAAGTTAACAGCAGTTTACATCATGTTATCTATAGTGTGGCGGATTTGTGTATTTTCGTAATATAGTAGACTTAGACACGTCACAAAGAGAAGCCATGACGTCACCGTGGCGCTCTGCTTGGCGTTCAGTGGGCGGTTTTTCGGTCATGAAGTGAAAGGGGGACAGCGCGGGAAAAGTCGTCTGCCACAGAACACCGGTCGGTAATTTCGAACCATTTGCCGATGAGGGATTGGGAGAAGAAGAAGAAGAAGAAGAAGAAAATAAGAGCAGAGAGAGGAGGACGGGAAGGAGAGAGAGAAAAAAAGAGAGGAAGAAAAAAACCACCTCACGCATAATGATGGACCTTTCACTACATTGTGAGAGAGCGTATAATCTTCGCTTGGATTTCGCTCCCCTATCTCATTTTCTTCTCCTATATTTTAATGATGCGAAAAGCCAATTGCGATTTAATTTTTATATTTTACTGGCGCTTTTTTTCCTCTCTTCTCATTCAATTTCGTTCGCGATAGATTTAATGATCAGATCTGGCAATGACACGATCGTCAAGTTCATTCTTCAAGGTATCAGAGTCCCATTCCCGATTGTTCCGTTCTAGGGGGCGGACGGAGGACGGATCCGCTCTTTCTTTTTCTCTTCGTTAGCCAAGTTCGTTCGCCCCGCAACTTTTTCGATTTCGAATCGTCTGCTGCGACGTAACCACAGGTGTAGGAGCCGGATTCGGGAATTTCCTTTTTGCAAGGTGGTCTCGGCATTCCATTCGACGTGGACCAACCCCCTCATTTTTACCATTTTTCTCATTTCTTTTGTTCCGTCTTCGTTCGAGAAACAGGTGTCCAATCGTACTGACACACATCAAGAATAATGTGTATTTATTTGCAAATAGTGGATCTGATACAATCGAACCGGTTTAAATTGAATATGTAAGAAACTTGACATATTTGCTCAATAAAACTCTAGGCAAAGAAAATTAATTTTGTCATATGTTATTCATCATTCACTTAGGAATAATTTGTATATTTTCACTCTGGTTTATTTCTTTTAATTGCCATCTATTGAAGCTCACTGATCATTTTTCTTCCCTTGATTCAAAATTGTTTGTATATTTTCACTCTGATTTATTTCTTTTGGTTGTGGCATCTATTGATGCTCACTAATCGCCATTTTTCTTCCTTTGATTCAAAATTTTTCGATAATTTTCACCCTGTTTTGCTTTTTTTTTAACTGCGATCTACCGAAGTTCCCTAATCGTCATTTTCTTTCTTTAATTTTAAATATTTTTGTATACTTACACCCTGTTTCGTTTATTTTAGCTGTCATCTACTGAAGCTCACTAATCGTCATTTTTGTTCCTTTGATTCAAAAGTGTTTGCATATCTTCACCCTGTTTTGATTCTTTTAGTTGTCATTTACTATCACAGGGTGCTCACTATCACAGGGGTGCACACCCTCTAAGAGCAATGGCGCACACCCTCCGATACCATGAAAATCCCCTCTCCCCCCCAAGTTGAGAGCCCCCCAAAAAGAGAAAAATATCCCTTTAAACAACCCCCCTAAAAAGTTGCTGGCGTAATCTGCGCCAGGATCCCCACTAGGTTGGGCACCCCGCCTGCTATTCGTCATTTTTCTTCCTTTGATTCAAAATATTTTTGCATATTTTCACTCAGTTTCATTTCTTTTAATTTCCATCCATTGAAGCTCATTAATTGTCATTTTTCTTCCTTTAATTCAAAATTTTTCGTGCATTTTCACACGGTTTTCTTTCATTTGGTTCCCGTCTACTGAAGCTCACCAATCGTCATTTTACTTCCTTAGATTCAAAATTGTTTGTACATTTCCACTCTATTTAGTTTCTTTTAGTTACAAACTACTGAAGCTCTACCGAAGCTCACTAATCGTCCTTTTCTACCTCTGATCACTAATCGTCATTTTTGCTCTTTTGACTCAAAAATGCTTGTATACTTTCCCTCTGTTTTGCTTCTATCGAAGCTCGCTGATTGTCATTTCGGCTCGTTTTGACTTAAGAAATGTTGGTACACAAGCGAAGCCAGAATTTACTTTGGGACAAGGGGTTAGTAATGAAATTACCTACATGTATGTTAACTATACCATATGAGAATTGGCAATATGTGTTTAAACCAAGGGCTCGGCGGGGGGGGGGGATGCGAGACATCTTATCTGCTGTGCACAGTGCGTTGGCAGATTTACTTCTCTTAGTTGCCATCTATTGAAGCTCACTGGTCACCATTTGATTCAAAATACGTTTATAGAAAAGCAGTCGAGAGTCTGCTTATGGGAATATCGGGTAAAAGAATATCCCACTTGATGTATAAATTTTGAATGTACCAAACAGTGGTAAAGTGCTTTTACGTATCCCCAATATTCCACTTATTCGAATACTCTTTTGGCACTAAGAAAGGCTCGACTGTATTAGATTTTTAACTAGTACCATTTACGCACCAATTTTAGAAGCACGTGTTTGGAGCGTGCTTGTTAAATTTGTTCACAAAAAGTCCTGTCGTCGATCGCTAAGCAGTTTACTAAAGACACAAGAGACTGGAAAAAATTACCCTCTCCTTCAGAATATAGTCCAAATTTTGCAGGTGGGGGAAAATGACTGGTGGCGCCATCTCTCGTTAGTTAAGCTAGTTACTTTTGGACTTCTCGTTTGTCGCGTTTGAAAAATGTAAAAAAAAAAAAAAAGAAGAAGAAAGAAAGAAGGTCTTCCACCATTGTAAGCAAACGAAAACCAGAGTAAATTTTGTGATACTGATAACGAAATCGTATAAATAGACATTTTTTGCCCAGTAAATTAGAGCTTTGCTAATGGGTCCTATTCGATACATATACATTTAATTTTCATAACTCACAAAGAAGCTTACAAATTTTGTAAGTATGTTTTCACTTGCTTTTTTCTTTCAGTTATCAGTTTACTTCTAATGAACCTCATTCATTGCCATCTGTTTGTCCCCTTTGAATCAAAATGCATTTTTCAAAATGTTTCAAACACTACAAATTTTGCACAGCTTATACAAATGAAATACGCATGCGCAATCATGAATTGTATTTTTTGCCTGCTCAGTTTTAAGAATGATTTATAAAAATAGGGCTAAATTTCATTTTTCTTTTTTTTGATCCGAGCATTGGCAGCAATATTTCTCATTCGTTATTTTATCGTTAAATATAAACGTTGGTTATTTAATTTTAAATTGGAACATATTTTGTTATAATTTTCTAACCTGTCTGTAATTTTTGCCTCAAAGCAACCCCCATGAATCTGACAAAAAAATCAGGTTCAGAATATAGGCTGGGACTTTTACAGCTTAATAATTATTAAAAGTTTTTACTGAGTTAAATTTTATCCTCAAAGAATAGAATTTTTTTACCATTGACTATAATCTCGACTGCCCTCAAAACTACTTCTTAAAAGTTTTCAAGCAAAAAAATAGCGAAAGACCGAATAATTCGTTGTGAATCAGCGGTGAATGTTGATATTCTCCGATTTTAGTTAGGCCTTCAGAGATGAAGTGGATCGATTCTATGAAGGAATTGATCCACTTTTAGCTCTGAGCATCTCATTTAATAAGAGCTAAGAGTATTTTGTGTTAAATGAAGCACTCAGTGCGAAAGTGGATCAAGTCATTCGTGGACTTGATCCACTTTAGCTCTGAACTCCTCATGCAATAAGAGCCCGAAGTTTAATGTGACCTTCAGTGCAAAAGTGGATCAAGTCCACGAATGACTTGATCCACTTTAGCTCTGGCTCTGAATGCCTCATGTATACAGGGTGTTCCGGTTTAACCTGGGGCCGTATAAAAAGTTAAATTTTGTATCTTTTGACTCTTTTTATTTTCGCTTCAAACTTTAAATATCTTAACTATCATCTGATTTAGAACATTTTCGCAATTGGAAGTATAGGCATCTAGGACTAACTGTTGCGAAAATATAGGTCTTGTTGGTTAAACCGGAACACCCTATCGTCCATGAAAAGTTTCAAATAACCCTCTTAACTGAATTTTACCGATAATCTTGCTCTTGTCGCAAACATGAAATAACCACAAAAATTCAGCAACGCAACGAGAAAGAGCAAAAACTTCATCAACATTCAACATCACAACGACAGTAAATTTGCCATTCGCTTATGCAATATCTTGTTGTGCATAATTCAGTTTGATTATTTAATCCAATTATTTAGTCTGATTTTCTCAAAAAATAATTTGAGGTACAGTTTTACAATTTTCGTGCATGGTGTAGACATGGCGAAAATTAAAGGCAGCAGATAGTATACTTTTAAACAACAAAAGAAAGCAATTCCTCTTAAGGTGTTTCTTTCGATTTTAACTGGCACAAGAACTTTTTAGATTCATCGTTTCTTTTCTTAATCCGGTTATATAGTAAAAAGGATCGAAATGGAAATGGGAGGAGAAATTTGTTATGTCTACAGTAGAATCACTTTTTACTGCTGGGGCATAAATAATAGCCTTTCTTTATTTAATAAACTAAACTGCTACCTTCACATAAGAAAAATATTTGCAACATCCGACCTGTAATTCATTTCCCCAGCATTTTATCATGAAGCTCTCAGCTGAAATTACTATATATATATATATATATATATATATATTTTTTTTTCTTTATCGTCTGCTAGTTCATTAAAATTGTAGAATGCTGCCGCAAACATTTATGTGGTTGTAAAATGCAACACATTTTTCCCTCTCCGAAGAAATAATAAACCTTAAACCAGTAGACTATTTATATTGCCTGTTTAATCATAGAAACAACAACCCTGAATATCAGTTAAATAACTCATAGATTTAATTCGCTTATAATGGATAACAGGGCAAGCACGAAATCGCATGTGAGTGACAGCTTTTTTTTTGCATGGAAACAGTTTTAAAATAAAAAAAAAGGTAAAAATGGGGCTATAGGAAAGAAAGACTGACAAGTTTTGAAACAAGCATGCTGCCGTTTTCTTACTGCAACAAGCTGATTGGGTGCGGAAAGTAATGAGCAGTGTTAAAACTAGGGGCGGACTGGAGGTATTTAAAATTCTATACAGGGTGATCCAAAAGTCAGGACCAACTTTAAAAATGAAAAATTCGAAATCGTATGAAGATAAAAAAAATTCGGTTTGCAATGAACGTATCAAAAAGAAGCCATGTTTTGTGTGGCAACGAATCAAAAATAGTTCCGTTTTCGACCAACATTTCGACCCAGCCCTATAGCTGTTTATTTCTCCATAATTCTTATAATAAAGCTTAGCTAAAAGGATTTTCTCAACTATGGGCAGAATTTCGATACATATTAACTTCGACTACTATTACCTACTTCCATAGTTCCATTTTATATCTTTTTGTGCTTTGCATTATCCTAAATCAAAAATCCGGCAGCGACATCTGTTGGTCGCCAACAGAACTATTTTTGGTTTGTTTCCAGACAAAATCTGGCTTCTTTACCATCCGTTTAGTGCAAACCGCATAGTTTTATCTTTATCCGTTTTCGAATTATTCATTTTTAAAGTTGGTCCTGACTTTCGGATCCCTCGGTACATAGGCCGTACATTAGTTGGACTGTTTTTTAAATTTCTTTAGTACGTAGCAAGCCGTTTTGTTCATTCAAATTTATATATATATGTATAAACAAAAGCAAAGTTTTTCTTTCGTTAAGTGAAGCAAACTTAATTTTGAGTCTTCACATAGTACATTTGCAAGCCTTTATCCAGTCCTTTCGCCAAGGAGGTAAAACTATTTTTATTCAATAGTTTTGCAAAAATATTCCAACTCAAATCAATGCCAATTACACGTTTCTTTTTGAATAAACTCCTCAAAAACAGGTAAACATTGTCAAAGTCAACTCAACTAGCCAGAGCCGCACTATCGATACATATTTCGTTATCAGTAACAAATAAAAGATATCAGTAACAAATAATTAATTAAGAAAGCTGACTAACTATTTTTTTCCCTTTTGGTGATGAGTCCGTTTTAAATATCTCCTGGCTTGCGTCTTTTCCTTCAAGACTCAGCAGTAATAGAATGCGCATTCTACTGATGATGAAGTAGTAAGTGCGATATAGATGCAGGATTTCGTTCTCTTATTATAAAGTTAGCAAGCATGGTCTTATTAAACGTTATAAAGTGTATTATTTATATGCAACATGCAAAACTGAGCTTATTCCATTCTTGGTTAAGTGCAAAATTATTTTTATCTATGTTTATCTACAAGCAGGCCCGGCTCTTGGGGTAGACGACCTAGGCGGCCGCCTGAGGCGGCAGCTTTTAGGAGCGGAATTTCAAAATTAATTTTTTTATGTATGAATATTTGTTTCAGCGCCATGAGATTCACTGCTTCAATGCTAAAAATACAAATAAAAATAATTTAGAGTGTCAGTGCTTGAAAATGCAAAATATAGTTCGGAATTTTTCAAGAAATTCAGTTTAATTTTAGAAACGGTCAATTGCGTGATTTGTCTTGTGAAAATATTAATGTTCGTTTCAGTGCCAAACGATGCACGACTTTAATGTTAAAAAAGGTAATTCAAAGTGAATACCAGTGCTTGGATATACAAAACCCAGTTTGTAATTTAACTACAAACTCACCTAAATTTCAGCACTGTACTATTATTTTTAATTTATTAATGTATTATTATTGTTATCACTTTTAAATAGGGGGGGGGGGCGGCGCTTGACAATATCGACAGGGCGGCAGAACTACTAGAGCCGGCCCTGTCTACAAGGCCGAGGAATCATTTCAAAGCCGCCCATTGAGAAACTTAAGTTAACAGCTCACCCCCTCAAAAAATAAAATTAAAAAATAATAATTTAAATTTTGTCATCTTGAATTCAAATTATGTTTTTCGCAATCACGAGTGTGTGTGTTTGTAGGTGTATGTGTTTGTGTGTACATGTGTGTGCGTGCGTGTGTGTAGTTGTGTATGTATGCGCGTGTGTGTAGGACATGGATGTAACCTGGAGACGGCTTTCGCTATAGGAGCAGCATCGTGAGGAGCCGGTCGACGGTGACAGGGTGCGGAGGGTGGCGGTGGGAAAATAAAAAGATAGGACATCAAAACAGTCAAATGAGAACAATAAGCAATCGTGATTGCTCAAAAAAAGCAACATAGACTTTGAAAACTCAACTAAAGCCTCTAAAAGGAGAATTCTCAAAATTAAAGCCATCAAATGAACCAGAAATTCGGAATTTTTACACTTTTGTATTTAGTTGTGATGACAATGACGGAGCAAATAGGACAGGTTATTGAACGATTGACATAACTATATATTAAAAATCCATCCCAAATTCTCCCCAAAAACATGAGGTTTCTGTCTATATATCCTGTTCGATTGGAGACATATTATCTAAATCATGATCACTATCATCACACAGCTGAGATTTCATAATGTAAGCAACTTTTAATCACAGAATTAGCGTCATATACCCACCATCTTACGTGAGCGCCATCAGTGGCGTAGCCATGGGGGGATTGGGGGGGTTAGAACCCCCCCATGAGCCCCTAAAATTTGTGTATATATATATATATATATATATATATATATATATATATATATATATATATGTGTGTGTGTGTGTGTGTGTGTGTGTGTGTGTGTGTATAAACTCGAGGGCATAGCTTTACTTTAAACTTCAGAAAAAATTAACCCCTCCCAAGGATTTTTTCCCGCTACGCCACTGAGCGCCATTACCCTTCACTGTCATTTTAGATTTGAACTGTCGTAATATAGTACAAAAATACATAAATGCATGAACGTACAGCTAAATAGTAAATAGTGAAACCCCTATTTTACGTCCCCCGAATCTACGTTTTCCCGCAGCATTTCACGTTGTTCCATCAGGTTCCAGTTTTTCCGTATACTAACAATGCTTATTAAACACGGATGGATTTTTTTTTATTTGTGAATTTCTCACATATTAAATTCTGCCTGGGAAATAAAAAAAAAGGAAAAATGTGAAGCAATATGTTTTTTTTTTGTGTTTTTTAAAGTTGTTGAAAGTTATCTATGAAAACAGAAATACTACTGCTCCATCCGTAGCCGACCTTTTGTACTTTTCGTCCGCAATGAAGTTGAAAAAAAGTGGAAACATAGCTCGTCCCTTCTTTCAATATTGCATTGAAGAGCTTACAAATTATGAAATATTATTTTCTTTTTCATAAAGACCAGGAAAAAAATCTTGCAAAGCATTTCGATCGTGGAAGATGCTGCATTTACTTCGAACTCAATAACTGAAAAACAATCCACTATTACGGACTATTTTCAACTTAAACGTCCGGATTCGAAACTATATATGTTGAATATTATCTAAAATGATATCTATAATAATGCTGTTTTCGAAAAATATGGATATTATGCCTTTTGAAAGAATCATCTTTACCACCTTTAGCTTTTTCTATTTGATTTTGGTTTTCTATGTATTGAACAGCAGCAGTGATTACAATAACATTTGAAAACTAGAGTGTACAGTTACCTGCAGGGCTGCAGAGAGCCAAGGCGGACCCCATGTCAGTTAATGTCGCCGGCCCCCTCCCCCCAAGCAAGAAAAAAAAAAGGGGGGGGGAAGAAGAAGAAAAGGCGACAAAGAAATGAAAAGGGGGAAAAAGAGAAGGGAAAAAGAAGGAGGGAAAAGGGGGGGGGAGAAAAAAATCAAAACTGCTTACTAGAAAACAATTAACTCTTTTTTTGAGTGTAATACACAATAGAGTAAAATACCAATAGTACAATTTTCTTAATCTTTGCATTTCCTCTTATTCGGAGACCCCTCTTTTTCTTTCTATTTTTCTGTCCTTTTCTTTCTTTCTTCTTTTTGCGTCAGTGTCGCCTACTACAGGCGGCCGGGACCCTACTTTCCGACTAGGCTGACATGGCCTCTCGTCGGGCCTGGTTACCTAAAAGTTAGATATTGTAGAATTCTATGACAAAACAACTGAAAGCTGACTATAAGTGAGGTCACTTATAGTCACCTTCCTTCCGATAATGACTGTATCCTTACAAAAAGGTTACAAATTAATTTTTCAATATAGAGATAGTTGGATGAGTGGGATTGCCCGCTGAGCGCTATTACCCTACTTTCCCCTATACCGAAGAAAAACTTGAAGAGGCGCAAAGTTAACAGGCATGGCTCAAAGTTAATAGACATGGCTTAAAGTTTCCTTACATGACTGTACAATAGAGATGAGTTCGGGCTCATTTTTGAGAGCCCGAGCCCAAAAATTTGTAGCCGAGCCCGCCCGAGCCCGAATGATATTGTCTCGGACCAAAATCCGAGCCGGCCCGAGCCCGAAGGAAACTTTCTTGTATCAAAAACTAAGCCTTCTACAGTCTGACATGATCTCTCTGTTAATGAAAAAAGTTACGTCAAATGTTCTTCATTAACAGAAGTTTTTAAATTTCTTAAAATGCTCTACTTCAAATGCATTACTGTATGACATATTGCAATAGTAATCGCAAAAAAAAAAAAAATAATAATAATAATTTGAATTTTGACATCTTGAATTCAAATTATGTTTTTCGCAATCACGAGTGTGTGTGTATGTAAGCGTGTGTGTTTGTGTGTGGGGGGGGGGTATGTGTGTTTGTGTCTGTGTGCAGGCATGAATGTGTGAGTAGTTGTGTGTATGTGCGTGTGTTTTTGTGTGTGTGTGTGTAGGTGTCTGTGTGCAGGCATGAATGTGTGGGTAGTTGTGTGTATGTGTGTGTGTGTGTTTTTGTGTGTGTGTGTGTGTGTAGGTGTCTGTATGTATGCGTGTGTGTATGTGTTTGTGTGTGTATGGGTTTGTGTATGTGTGTAGGTGTTTGTGTGTAGGTGTATGCGTGTGTGTGTAGTTGTGTATGGTATGCGCGTGTGTGTAGGACATGGATGCAACCTGGAGAGGCAGGGAGCAGCATCGTGAGGCGGCCGGTCGACGGTGATGGTGCAGAGGGTGGCGTTGAGAAAATAAAATGATAGGACATCAAAACAGTCAAAGAAGAACAATAAGCAATCATGATTGCTCAAAAAAAAAAAAAAAATTAATTTGAATTTCGACATCTTGAATTCAAATTATGTTTTTCGCAATCACGAGTGTGTGTGTGTGGGGGGGGGGGATATGTGTGTTTGTGTCTGTGTGCAGGCATGAAAGTGTGGGTAGTTTTGTGTGTGTGTGTGTGTGTAGGTTTTTGTGTGTGTATATGTGTAAGTGTCTGTATGTATGTGTGTTTGTGTGTGCGTGTGTAGTTGTGTATGTACGCGCGTGTGTGTAGGACATGGATGCAACCTGGAGACGGCTTTCGCTATAAGAGCAGCAGCGTGAGGAGCCCGCCTGTCCACGGTGATGGTGCAGAGGGTGGCGGTGGGAAAAATCAGCTAACATCAAAAACAGTCAAATGAAAGCAATAAGCAATCGTGATTGCTCAAAAAAAAAACATTATAAATAAGCGTTAATTTTTTTAATTAATTTTTTTTGGGAGGGAGGGGGGGGGTAAATTGATTGAACTGATTTAAATGTTCCTTTCATTTTCTCACAGTGGGAAAATGTTTATTTGCTTTGAATTGCTATGGTGATTGGCGATTGAATATGTGTGCTTGAGCCCGAGCCCGAAACCTATTTTCAGTTTTAGAGCCCGAGCCCGCTTCGGCCCGGAGTCGGGCTCGGGCCCGGGCTGAGCCCATCTCATCTCTACTGTACAACCGCTCGCACAACTGGAAGCGTGAATACTCTCTTGTTCATACATAAAAAGGAACATGGCCTTATAGAAAGATATCTGGTCTTTTACCGTGCAGGTCGTCGCCGCTTTTTATTGATCCATTGTTGACTTGAAATAATTATTGCATGTTCCATCGAGGCAGAGCGAAGTTCTATTTCCGTGCTCGTTCCACAGAACAAGGAAAAGAACAAGCTTAATGTGTGTCAGGAAGACGTCTTCATTTCATTTTATGAGTTGAGCTGGTACACAAGTCCACTTTTATAAATGGGCACAATGGACACATGCCCTGGGGCACATACTAAGAGTAGAAATTTGATAAAAGCGTAACACTAACAACTAAACGTAAAATTGTTTTGGGCGTTTTCTTTACACTTTGCTGAACGCTCTAAGTTCGCCTTTTTTTTTTTTTGAAGGAACCTTTAGATCTAGATCAAAGAGTAGAAAATGTAAGGTATAAAATCTTTATCCTACTTACTCAAACTCACAAAAGTTATTTCTGTATCTTTATTTTACACACAACAAAAACATCTTACTTAGATAATGAATAATAATAAGGTAGCTGTTGTGGTTTTTTGTTGGTCACCCAAAATATATTCTGTGAGTATTAAATAAAAGCAACAAATAAAATATGTATTTATATTATATTTCAATACATATCAACAAGTAAACAGTCCTTAAGGATTCGATCTTTTAAACCTTTAATTATTTTCTAAAATTTTGGAACTTTAGTTAAGTCAATAATGATTCCTTGCGGAACCCCTGTCAAAGTCCCAGGTAAACTTTAGGTTCTCGCGGAACCCAGGTTGAAGGCATCTGGTGAAGATAAAATTATATAGAATTGGGAAAATAATCTTTACGTACACATAAAGGGCGATGTCCGTCTGTTTTGTGTACGTTACATTGACTTTGTTTAAATTAAACTTAAAATTATTTTAAAAAGTCAATATAACGTTTACATTTATATACATTATTTATATATATATATATATATATATATATATATATATATATATATATATATATATATATATATATATATATATATATATATATATATATATATATATATATATATATAAGACAGAAGAAGCTCCTCGTAATAACAAAGCACATGTATTGATTTTCTGATGAAAATTTGTGGAATAAAAATTTTTAAATATAAAGATATTTTAATCCACTCGTCTGATTGCCGAATGCGTTCTCAACTCTCAATAATCGGAAACCACGTGTTCTCTGAAGATGGCGTCGCCAGGGAAACCACAGCCACCAGATCGTCAGTAATAAAGCTTGAGAGTACCATTATTCAAATGGATGACTGATGCGTTTCTGACACAACCTGCATGGAGTGACATTCAATTTGTGGACACACCCCCGCAAGGAACTGGAAATGACCCTACCTCCCCCCCCGGTGCCCGGCAAAGTGTCTTTCCGTTGCCAGATCCCATGAAAAGAACTGCAGTAATTGCCCCTAATTGCAGCCGATGCGGCTACCTCACTTGTACTGCTGCGATGCCTTTGAACTACGGCTCGCTTATTCATTTTCCTGCTACTACGTCTATCGGGTCGCCTGCTCTACCCCCCTCAACCCCCCCCCCCACACCATGACCGCTCGAGAGACTCTTTCTTTGCCATTACCGCAGAAAAACTTTCATCAATTTCACCCCAAAAGTAATCAAGACGCAATGTGAGGCGAAATGCCTCGTTCAACAAAACAGCGCTGTGAACACAAAACCATTTTTTTTTTTCCTTTTCTTCTTTTTATACCTTTAAGAAGAAAAATAGAGCAGGGCTCTGTATATAGATAGCGGTCTTCATATTTCCGACGCAAAGTGTGTCGTTTTATCACTGAAGATAATCGCGATGTTATCGATAGAATGTGTCGTTCTATTGATGCAGATGATCCGACTATGGACGGAGCGGGTGTGTCGGTTTATCATGAAGATAATCACAATGTTGTGGCAAAATGTGTTGTCCTATCAATGCGGATGATCCAAGTGTTGACACATAGTTTGTCGTTTCATTATTGCAAATTGGCCATAATTACAAATGAATCACCACATTATTGCAGATCACAGGTGTCGATGTGAGAAATTTGAAGGGAATACCGAAGCTTGAAGTTAAATACAGCAGTGACAACATAATTTAGCACGCGATAGCAATCTCAATATTCATATGTGTGTGTGTGTGGGGGGGGGGGGATTTCCCGC
This sequence comes from Uloborus diversus, assembly GCF_026930045.1. NCBI lineage: Eukaryota > Metazoa > Arthropoda > Arachnida > Araneae > Uloboridae > Uloborus > Uloborus diversus. Next base: position 13,221,975 of record NC_072737.1, read on the forward strand.
TGGTATTACTGAAGATATTGCAAAAAAATGCTTAAAAGTCACAGTCGAGCCCTGGAAACAAATAAAATATGTGAGAGGCCGTTTAAAATATTTAAAATAGAGAAATTGTGACTCAATGTTTTATATATATATATATATATATATATATATATATATATATATAAGTTTACGCTGAGTGGCTGCTCTTATTTTTCACCATTACCATTACTTTTAAACCCCTATTATACCGGCGGATCTCAACATGGGGAGCGTAGAACTTGAAGGGTTGCGTTGAGGGCATAAAAGACAAAATAAAAGTAAAGCAAAGAATAATTTACTCAAATTTGTGGTTAAATAGGAATATTAAATAAGTATTATTCCTCTCATTAAAGTTAAAGAAAGTGATTGATTTAATAATTTGATTGGATCAAAAAAAAAAATATTTTTGATCAAATGAATCAGTTAACAAAAGGTTGAATGAATAAATGAAAAGATAATGAAACAATAAACGAACAATTAAATAAGTGAATTAATTAATCTATGAAGAAAAATAAATGAGTGAGTAAAAGTGTGAATGAATAATAGAATAAGTGAATGAATGAATAAATAAGTGAATTACTAAATGAAGGAATGTAAAGGAATTTATTAATGAATGAATACTTAAGTAATTTAGTAAATGATTGAGTGTGTATAAACGAAATAAATTTATTTCACTTTACCTCGCATGTACTTGACTAATTGAACAAAATATTTAAAATGCAAATAAATTTAATGTTAACTATATAAATACTGTACTGAACGTTAGAAGGTCTCAATCAATATTTAAAATGTTAACAATAACAACTTTATCATTTGATATTAACAAAAATAGACTTTGACTTACAGCAAAATACTACAATATGAGTATCAATTTTTGAAAATTGCCCGTATTGTCATATGGTTTATTGTGACTCAATGTTTATATATATATATATATATATATATATATATATATATATATATATATATATATATATATATATATATATATATATAGAAATATTAAATAAGTATTATTCCTCTCATTAATGTTAAAGAAAGTGATTGATTTAATAATTTGATTTGATCAAAAAAAAATATTTTTGATCAAATGAATCAGTTAATAAAAGGTTGAATGAATAAGTGAAAAGATAATGAAACAATAAACGAACAATTAAATAAGTGAATTAATTAATCTATGAAGAAAAATAAATGAGTGAGTATAAAAGTGTGAATGAATAATAGAATAAGTGAATGAATGAATAAATAAGTGAATTACTAAATGGAAGGAATGTAAAGGAATTTATTAATGAATGAATGCGTAAGTAATTTAGTAAATGATTGAGTGTGTATAAACGAAATAAACTATTTCACTTTACCCCGCATGTACTTGACTAATTGTACAAAATATTTAAAATGCAAATAAACTTAATATTAATTATATTAATACGTACTGTACTGAACTTTAGAAGGTCTAATCAATATTTAAAATGTTAACAATAATAACTTTATCATTTGATATTAACAAAAATAAATTTTGACTTACAGCAAAATACTACAATATTAGTACAGTAGAACCTCCCCTAAGGGACACTTCCGAATAAGGGACACCTCTATTTGAGGGACACTTTTCCTGGTCCCAGTCCCTTTGAATAGGGACCTCCATGTACTTGCCTCTAATTAAGGGACAGTCGCAGAGAAAACAAATTACAAAAATTATGTACAAGTGCATAAGAAAGAGTGAATTTACTGGAATTCAAGTTTCACTATTCCTCTAAAAATTAATGGGGGAGAGTTTAACATTAACCTAATTTAAAGAAACAAGTATATAATGTAAAAGTCTTGCTGAAAGTTACATGCATGATTTGCCCATCAAGATATTTATTCAAGTAGGCTCAGGGCCAAAGGAGAGGGCACAACTGCCTAGCTTTTTATATAATAAAACTAATTGTAATTCACAATGTCTTGCATTGTAAATTGCATGACATGAAGCAAATTCATGCAATGAAATACTTCATAATAATTGCTTTATGCTGCAAAATTTTGGAATTACCAAATTTTTGACTTAACTATAATTAATAAAGTAATAAAAACTTTAAAAAAATATTAAGTGTGATTTTTATTTAGTTGTGTATGAAAAATGTCTAGTATTTAATCTTAACCGTTAATAGTCTAAGGTTATTAAAAATATTATACCGAATTAACACATTGCGTGCATAAACTGAAATACCTCCGAATAAGGGACACCTCTATTTAATGGACAAAATGTCTGGTCCCATTAGTGTCCCTTATTGAGAGGTTGTGCTGTATCAATTTTTGAAAATTGCCCGCATTGTCATATGGTTGAATCTTCAAAAGTATTTTTTCTCCTTATTGGAATGAACTACATGTGCGACTACATGGCTTAAATATTGGTGGCGCTAAAAGCAGAGTAAAAGTGTTTGACCATTTCACTTTGCCCCACACTCCCCTACAACTTGTATTAACCACATAAGTTATGGTATCGTGACCTCATATCAGTGTTTACAGAAGGGCTTAGATCCTGAGAAGTTAGAACCCTTGTATTATACGATATTGACAGCATTGTTAAAGTTCACGAGCCTTTCACCACTTTATAAAAAAAAAAAAAAAAAAAAGTCATAAATACAGTAGAACCTCTCAATAAGGGACACTAATGGGACCAGACATTTTGTCCTTTAAGTAGAGGCGTCCCTTCTTCGGAGGTTTGTTTTAGTTTTATTCTTGCAATGTGTTAACTCAGTATATATACATTTTTTTAACGAACTATTAACATTTAAGATTAAATACTATCTATTTTTCACACACAACTAAATAAGATTCACACTTAATGATTTTTTAAAGTTTTTATTACTTTATTAATTTTATTTAAGTCAAATATTTGGTAAGTCCAAAGCTTTGCCGCATAAAGCAATTATTTTGAAATAATTTATAGCATGAATTTTGTTCATGTCATGAAATTTACAATGCAAAACATCGTGAATTACTATTAGTGTTCATATTTCAATTTTTATATAAAAAGCTAGTCAGTTTCTGTGCTTTCTTCCTTGTCCTTGAGCCTACTTGATTAATTATCTGGGTGGGCAAATCAAGCATGTAACTTTCTGCAAGACTTTTACATTATATGCTTGTTTCTTTAACATATGTTATATGTAAATGTTAAACTCTCTTCAATTAATTTTTAGAGGAAAAGGTGTACCTGAACTCCAGTAAATTCACTTTTTTTTATCCACTTTTACATAATTTTTGGTCATAATTTCTTTCTCTGCGACTGTCCCTTAAATAGAAGTGTCCCTTATGGAAGGTTCTACTATAATCGATTTTTTTTTTTTTTTGAGTTGGTTAATCAATTTAAAATTGACGAACAGTCCTAAACTTTGAAATTTCATATCAGTAAAATGTGTATTATTTACATGATTTTAAATTTATCTTTTATTTTCGGCGACCTAACATCTTCTAACCTCCTAATTTTAAATGTAAAAGATTGCGACTTCTTAACTAAAGGCAATCGAATATCATCCAGTTTTAGAACTCTACACTAAGACAATGAAATCATTGTACGATTATTTTTAAGAGTGAGAGAAGGGGGATGAACAATTCGTGTTTAACCACGAACCACCCCATCGTAAAATTTGGGCTCGATTACTTTTTCACTAAGCTTTAATATAGTAACGAAAATAGTACAGAGAATCACTCTTTACGCTAAAAAGAATTTTCCAGTTATTGACATAAAATAGAACACCTGTATTCTATCGGTGACTTTTAAGCCTATCTCTCCACCCCTCAAACTGCTGCTCCTCATAAAAAACTCTTTGCCAGCACCCATGGAAGTAAGTGAAAAACGATAATAATTATTAAAATAAAGATTATGTGGTTACGAGTATGAAAAGAAGCAGCAGTAAAAACGTCTTTATGGTCAATTATCAATTATTTAGGGGGCTCTTTATTTCTTCGACATAAAGGAGATAACTATTTCATAGAATTGAAAAAGTAATTACGACCTGTTGCGGGAAGAAAAATGTAATTTATTTTGTAAAGGATACAAATTGCAATTGGGTTGTATATTTGCTGAACAGCAACCGTATGATTCTTTCTTAAAAAAACAAGAGAAAGATAAAGAAAAAAAAAACATTTTTTGTCACATTTGAGCAGGATTTTCTATCAGAACTCTGTGATGAAAATGTCTAACACATGCAATTATTGTTGCACAGTCTGCTAGCTGCGTTGCCCGGATTTGCCCGGTCTACCTTGAGCGTAAAACTTGTGTCAAGTGACGTATATTCAACAATCAGGCTTAAATAAAAGAAAAAAAAAAACATCATTCAAAATTTCCATTCCAAACATCGACGACAGGTAATAAAATACTTTTAATAAATTAAAATGAGACAGATGGATTTAAAGAGCGTAACCATAGAAACACAAAATAAAATAAGTTTAAGAATTGAAAATGAGAAAGATGGAAATAAGCAATGGATTCAAAAAGCGTTACCGTGGAAACGCAAAATAAAATGGTTAAAAACTTGAATAGAGAACAGATTTTTTAACTTCATTTAATTCACTTGTAACTTTTTTTCTAATGGAGTTAGAGGGTTAAACTTTCGATCTTAGGTCGAGTTAGATCTGGAGTAAAAAAAGCAGCTCTTTCCAATGCTGTCAAAAAGAAAACTGTGGGACAAGATGAAAAGAAACAACAAATTCAAGAAGCGTAACCGTGGAAACGCGAAAATAAAATGGTTAACATCTTGAATGCAGGTGAGATTTTTCGAACTTGATTTAAAAAGGTTTTTAACTTTTTTTCCTTTCGAGGTAGAAGTTTAGTTTTCAGATCCCAAGTCGAGATGGATCTGGAGTAAAAAATGTCGCTGTTTGCAATGGTGTTAAAAAGAAAACTGTGGGACAATTCCATCACTTTTCATTGATTGACTTAATGAAGAAAGTAGTGCCCAAATTTCAGCTAAGCCTAAAAAAAAGTCGAGCTAAAAAGCCGCAAGTAGGTTAGAGCATTGAAACAAAATGCGTCGAGCCCGGAAAATTCTAACCTTTCCAACGATATATAATAATAATAATATGTGCAAGTAACTTTTCACCCCCATATTCGGGAATTTGAGTAAAAATTGAGCCGCAATAGGAATAAAAAAAAAATATATATATATATATTTTTTTTTGAACTGGCCTGCGATCCTTTTCCGGTTTTAAAGAAATAAACTGAAAATTTCAGCGAAATCGGCCGGGAAGATCTCGAGTTTTGCGCGTCTAAACACACAGACGCTTTTCGGAAATTTCATTTTATAATATGTAGAGATTCAGCGAGAAGAGGTGAGCTTAGTCGTTATTAAAATCTGCTTAAAAAAATGTTGTAAGTCGAATTCTATGTAGCATGGAAGCTACAAACACATTCTATCAGACGCGGAAAAAAAAATCTCTTTATTTTGGTATTAAATTGAATTTGTTTAAATATGTTTTCCCTGCAAAAATCACGAAAAACCTTTTAGAGGTTTTGATTAATATCTTCGTTAATTAATGTCATCCAAAGACGCAACCTGGCTAAGAACACTCTCGATCAACTCTTCTTTCGAACATTTTTTTCCTTCAAAATCTGTCCATCTGTTTAGGCGCTAGAGTGCCACAGACAGATACACAAACACACAGATACACAGACACGTCAAACTTATAACATCCTTCCTTTGTGTGTCGGGGGTTAAAAAGTAAGAAATTACAGATTTGTGCTCTTTTGTGCTCAAGGGCAGATCGAGAAATTTTTGTAAGGGGGGTCAAGTTTTAATGGCCAGTGTTATACCTCAACATAAGTATCAGTTAAGCAGAGGTGCCTATCCCTCGCATCTTCTCATATGCTACGGAGGTACCCCGCCACCCCAAAGTAAGATTAAAACCTTTTCAAATTATCCCCCCCTCCCTTTCCCCTAAATTTTTCAATGACGCTACCTGCGCCATGGATCATATTCCCGCAAATTTTCATCAAAAGTCATATTTCTTTAGGCGAACAAGCTGGACACGCTACCGTAAGCTATAAATATATATTGTTCTTTTGAAAATGAACAAAAACTCAAACTTTTAATAGCCCAGTAAACAAACCCACTCAATCCTTTGAGTTATGACGTGCTAAGACGAAATAACTTACAGAGCATAGCAAAAAACAAAGTTAACATTGACTCCATGTACTATTTTTCCTAATCTAAAAAAAAATGAGATTTAATAATTTTCATCATAAAATTCATACCACAGAGGGGTCAGCTGACACTTTGACCCTCCCCTGAATCCGCCCTTGTTTGTGCTAACTGTTACCTTAGAAGTACAGCTAGCTTTTCATGCCTGGTGACTTTGGTTCCGTTCATCATATTCATTCAAGCTCTTCTAGAATGGTTAAGAAGTTGAGAAACTTACCTAAAAAAGAAAACAAGAAAATTAATATCCAGTCTAATTTCATTCAATACAAAATTTATTTCATGTATTAGTTTTACGTGAAAAGAGAACCAAATCTATAAGATGAAGATTGTATAGATTGGGATCTTAATCAAAATATGAAGATTTGGATCCTCTTCCAAGAAATAAAGTTTTTCGCTCTTTTATCCAAAGGCCTTTAATATAACATGACTCCTTTTAAAGATCCTTTAATATGAAACTTAGTCCTTGATCTACAAAACGAAGTCTGTTTAAGAGCATCTGTAGACTTTGTTTAAGACACTGTCTGTATTACATTCCGATATGAGCAAAACCACATTACTGTTTGACCACGGATTGTATGTAATTTAGCAATCTGCCAAGTAAAGATGATTCCATCTGAATGAATGTATCAGGGGAGAAGGGAAAATAACGATGGGATTTTGATTCACGCGTTTTATAATGTCACTAGTGCTCTATTCATTTATTGCATTCTCTAAAATAAAATAAGGGAAAACAAAACTAGTTTCCGTGGAAACAACGAAAATAAAATAAACTATTTTCATTTCGTTCAGAAACGTAAAAGCAAAATGGTAAGCTCAAAACTTTGTTGTGAATAAATAACTCAATTAGTTTTTGCCGTGAGAATGTAGATCGAATTTTCTTTAGATTTAAAAAATGTTGCTGTGAGCAAATTTTCATTTTTACAAAACTAAGGCTAAACAATAGAGAGGCAAAAGTGCATATCTTAAACAAACCAACTAACATCCCTATAAACTAATGGCTGTGTCTATTTCCGTCTATTAACCGGACATTAGCCTTTTCATGTAATCGATGGTCAAACAGTACTCTTCAAATTTACATTATAAGCGAGCAATGCTCCCATAGACTTAATATTATCGTCTTTTAGGAGAAGGCACTTCACCACGCCTCCTCGAGGCAGGGTTCCATTTTACGCAGGGGTGATTGGTGCGCAATCCATACGCTTCTAAAATGGAGACAACCAGACATCATTAACTTGGGCGTGCATTTTAATGTGCAAAAAAGTCTTAGTGTTCTTTACATCACTTGCTTCACTTGTCTGTTGCCATTTTAGTTATTCTTACACTTAAAAAACCGCTGCTTTTACAACAAAATGCTATGATCCGAATATACTTTCTGCTGAAAACAGCGAAATAGAATCATCGGATACCACGTGACGAGGGAGGGGTCAAGTGCCTTCTTGTGGAAAACGGACAATATAGTATCAAGCAAGTATTTCTGGTTTCCTCGTTCACAGGGCCGGATCTACGATTGTGCAAATCTTTTGCGACTCTTACCCATCTACCTTCAAGTTTTTATGTTGAGCATCAAAAAAAAAAAAAAAAAAATTGAATTTTGACATCTTGAATTCAAATTATGTTTTTCGCAATCACGAATGTGTGTTTGTATGTAGGCATGTGTGTTTGTGTAGTTAGGCATGATTGTATGGTTAGTTGTGTGTATGTGTGTTTGTGTGTGTGGGGGTATCTGTGGGTGTGTGGGTGTGTTTGTGTGTCTGTATGCATGTGTGTATGTGTTTGTGTGTGTATGTGTAGGTGTCTGTATGTATGCGTGCGTATGTGTTTGTGTGTATAGGTGTATGTATGTACATATGTGTGTGTGTAGGTGTATGTATGTATATATATATGGGTTTGTGTGTATGTATGCGTGTGTGTGTAGGATATGGACGCAACCTGGAGATGGCTTTCGCTATAGGAGCAGCATCGTGAGGAGCCGGTCGACGGTGATGCTGCAGAGGGTGCTGACGAGAAAATAAAATGATAGCACGCCAAAAACAGTCAAATGAAAGCAATAAGCAATCGTGATTGCTCAAAAAAAAAACAAAACAAAACTAGGGTGACTTGCTGTACCGGACAAGGGCCCAGTTTGCTACTCCTGGATCCCGCACTGCTCGTTAACGGGGGTCCGGGACACAATTTGAAAAAAAAAAAAAATTTAACAGTTTAGAGTTTTTAAGTTTTTTACATAGATTTTTTGTAAAGCAAAATCATAACATAAATATTAAATTTTTTAATTAAAATTTAAATTATTTAAAAAAAATGAAATTGCTTTTAATCGCTAAAATTTAAAATATTCTTGGTCAATTTTCAAATTTTTTTCAAAAAATTATGCATAAATATCTAAGTTTTTGATTTTACTCGGCGATTTAAAAAATGAAGAAATAAACTGAAATTTTCAGCGAAATCGGCCGGGTAGTTCTCGAGTTTTGCGCGTCCAAACACACAGACGCTTTTTGGAGACTTCATTTTATAATATGTAGAGATTCAGCGAGAATGTCTATGTGCAGGTATGAGTGTGTGGGTAGTTGTGTGCATGAGTGTTTGTGTGCGGTCGGGAATGTGTATGTGTGTGTAGGCATATGTGTTTGTGTCTGTGTGCAGGCATGAGTGTGATGAATGTGTGTGTAGTTGTGTGTAGGTGTGTATGTGTAGGTGTCTGTATGTATGTGTTTGTGTATGTGTGTGTAGGTGTATGTATTTGCGTGTGTGTGTGTAGTTGTGCATCAATGACAAATAGAAAATATTTGAAGAAAAATTTTGAAAAATTCGAAGATGCTTTAAAAAAAAACATTTTTTACAGTAATGTTTTTTTTTCCAAATTCGCCGAATAAAATTAAAGTAAACTGTTTGAAAAAAACATGCTCCAAATTTCATTACTTTATCTTTATCAGCTCTTGACTTATAAGAGTTTGAATGCAAAAAATCGGGAAAAATTGCATCATGGAGAAAAACGTGTTTAAAATTTTAAAGTTAAATATAATATTAGTTATAAATGTATGCAACGAAAGTAATTAAATATTTCGTTCTAATTGAGATAGAAACCAGACTCAAACATCCTTTTAAGCAGCAAAAGACGGAATTTTTTTTTAGATAATCATTAAAATAAAAAAAATCGCAAAATTTGACGATTTTTGTGTTTCGCACCCCCTTAAATCCAGGTTCTCGTTGAATCAGGGTTCGTTGTAAGAGAGTTTGACTGTAAACAGAAACGAATGTTGTCATTAAAAATACAAATGATGTTGTCTTTTGTTTTGGTGAACGGCGCAAGAAATGTAGCAAAATGTCTTGCATCCTTCTCTTCCGTAATTTGGAAAATGTCCTCTTTGGAATTCGGCGCCGCGTCCCGGGCGTCTTGTTCGACATGACAGCGGACATGCGCTACATTGAAACATCTCGTCTCTTTATCGTCACGAAAAATGAAATAAAATAATAACCGAGGGAGCGGTCGCCCCGCCCACCGCCAGAGAGGAAGACAAACATGGCACCCGAAGACCATCCGAGGAAGAGAAATGGTGTTTATTATTTTAAAGGGGGAGCCCCCCCCCCCCCTGGCTACCGTGGAACACACCCAGGTTTCAAAAACCGGAACGCTATTAATGAGGGAGATATGAATGGCTCGCCAGGGGGCGCTAATTGGTTCCCCCTTTCTCGCCCTCTACCGTAATCTGTGTTTGATAAATATTTATGCTACGGATTAATGGACGAGCCGTCGACGGCACAAAGAGGAGAGAAAAAAGTAAACAAATAAAATGCTTTCGTTCACCTACTCGGCGGCCGAAGCGAAAGGCGAAATGCTCATTTTGGTAGTTTGCGCGTATTGTGGTCTCTGCCGTTTTTTGGAGCTCACCAGAAAGGGGTTGTTTCCTTCAGTCAGAAGTACTACTTTTAGTCACTGAAATTGATAGAATAAGCAAAAGAAAAGAAAAAAAAAATTTGAATTTTGACATCTTGAATTCAAATTATGTTTTTCGCAATCACGAGTGTGTGTATGTAGACGTGTGTGGGCGGTATGTGTGTTTGTGTGTAGGGAGTATGTGTATGTGTGTTTAGGCATGTGTGTTTGTGTCTGTGTGCAGGCATAAGTGTGTGGGTAGTTGTGTGTATGAATGTGTGAGTGGGGGGGTAGGTATATGTGTGTAGGTATATGTGTTTGTGTCTGTGTGCAGGAATGAATGTGTGGGTAGTTGTGTGTATGTGTGTGTATGTGTTTGTGTGTGTGTGTATGTGTAGGTGTGTGTGTTTGCGTGTGTATGTGTTTGTGTGTGTGTAAGTGTAGGTGTGTGTATTTGTTTGTGTGTGTATGTGTTTGTGTATGTGTGTGCATGTGTTTGTGTGTGTGTGTGTGTATGTGTAGGTGTGTGTTTGTGTAGGTGTATGTGTTTGTGTGTGTATGTGTTTGTGTGTGTATGTGTTTGTGTGTGTATGTGTTTGTGTGTGTATGTGTTTGTGTGCGTATGTGTTTGTGTGTGTATTTGTTTGTGTGTGTATGTGTTTGTGTATGTGTGTGCAGGCATGAATGTGTGGGTAGTTGTGTGCATGTGTGTGTGTTTGTGTGCGTGTGTGTATGTGTAATTGTGTATGTATGCGTGTAAGTGTAGTATATTGACACAACCTGGAGACGGTTTTCGCTATAGGAGCAGCATCGTGAGGTGGCCGGTCGACGGTGATGCTGCAGAGGGTGCTGGCGGGAAAGTAAAATGATAGGACCTCAAAACACTCAAATAAAAGCAATAAGCAATCTTGATTGCTCAAAAAAAAAAAAAAAACATGAAACGAGGGGAAAAAAAATCAAAATGTTTAACTTTTAATTAATTTCAAAAAACGTCCGATTTCGAAAATAAGGCATGGGCTTTATGACGTCACAATTGATGTCCTTTGGCGCATCTGTCTACCCGCGTTTAAACGTTATGATAATCAAAAAGCAAATTAAATATTGTGCTCTGCGAATGGTAACAGTGAATGGCACATCATCTGTGATATCATCGGCAGCAGCGTAAACAATGAAGAGCGCCGATTATAATATTTTTAATAAAAATATTAAACTGATTCAAATTATATTTAAAAAATCGTCAGATCCTATGTTTTTAAGCATGCTCTTACCGGAAAAAATACTTTTAAAATTTCGGAAACGGCCCCATTATGCAGGCATGCTTTCAGCTGAGCTACGGAGTCGGGGTCGGATGTCGAAGACTTGAATACTCAAAGATTCGGAGTCGGAGTCGGTCATTTTCCTTTAGAGTCCGATATCTGGCATGACTGAGAAGTCAGAGTCAGACTGTTTTTAGGGTAAAGGAGTCGGAGTCGAAATGTTTAAAAAGTCCAAGAGTCGGAGTCGGTCATTTTCAATTAGAGTCCATTGCTTGATATGGCTGAAGAGTCAGAATCAGGAGTCAGACTGTGTTGTGAGTAAAGGAGTCATGGATGAAGAGTTTACAGTTCCAAGAGTCGGTGTCGGTCATTTCCCTTCCGAGTCCTCAATCTGCCGTGACTGGAGTCAGAATCAGGAGTCGAAAAGTTAAACATCCAAAGAGTCGGAGTCGGACTGATTTTTAGGTAAAGGAGTAGGAGTCGGAATGGAAGGCTTAAAAATTCCCGGAATCGGCATTTTCCTTCCGACTCTGCAGCCCTGCTTTTTAAATGCTGGAACGAAAGAAAGTTAAGGTGATGTTTCGGGTTTGAGCTTCCCTTGAAAACCATTCTACTCCCCGGCCATGATTGCATATATTTTCTAAATAAAAATAATTAGACTGTTAAAACATTAACAATGTACTCAATAATTATAAATAAACATTTGTATTATTTATCAGCGTTGTAGCAATCAATGTTTTCTGACAGGAACGCGCTTATTACCAAAAGAAAAAATAAGAGGGGGGGGGGGTATCTATGATAATATGTGAATAATATAAGAAAAAAGACTTTTCCCCCGTACAATTGATGACGTCGTTGACAAAAAATAATTCAAGAAAGAACATGTGTGAGAAATAATTGATGGAAGTATAATAACTAAAGAAATAGCAACTTCTAATAACATTATCCTAAGAGCCGTTTACATTACCAGAAATACCTTCTGGAGGGGTTTTTTTTTGATCAAGTAATTTCTGGAGGGTTTTTTTTTTAATCAAGTCATTTCTGGAGGTTTTTTTTTTTTGATCAAGTCATTTCTGGAGGGAATTTTTTGATCAAAAATACCATCAGAAGGTTTTTTTTTTAATCAAAACAGCCCTTTCATATGCATACACTGCTGTATTAGAATTTGCATTTATGCTAAAACCAATGGCTCTGGGGGGTGTTTTCACCCCCTTCGCTACGCCAATTAATTCGTTCCTTATATATTTTTTTACGTAAAATAGAAGTTTGTTCATAAATTTTCAAAATATAAAATTTTTGTTGATATTATACTAAATGAAATTCCTTGCCTTAAAATAAATTGGAAATTAATCTCCTTAAAAATATAATTCAGGATGGAAAATCATAGCTGTTTAGTTCTTGTAAAAGAGATAAAAATAAATAAGTAGGCACTTAACATTGATAAAGCAATAATAGGTTTCATTTCCACAAAAAATCATCACGCATTAGAAGTCAAGGTTAAAACAAAACTTTTCTCCCAAGAAATATTTGATTTCAATAATACTTTTCATTTTCAATGTATGTATTTTCTTTGAAAATTGTATTAGAAAGGTATTATTTTATATCTCTTCCAGCTTTATAAGAAACAAGCAAAGAGAAAGAGAGAGAGAAAAAAAACTGGCTATTTGTTTAAAAGTAATGAAAAATAAATAAGTAGATCTTGATATTGATAAAGCAATAAAAAATTTCATTTACGCAAACAACATGTATATTACAAGTCCAGTTGATAAAGAAAATTTTTCTCCCAGAAAATACCTAATTCAAGTAATACGAATCATTCTAATGATGTAATGATGTATTATTCTAGTGATGTATTTTTATTGCAAACTATTTCGAAGGTATTATTTTATACCTTACATCTATATAAGAAAATATATATCTATCTATATATATATACGGGCAGTATCTTGAAAAACTAGTAAATAAGTACAGGTCTTAATATTCATAAAGCAAGAACACGTTTCATTTCCGCAAACAGCATAATTATAAATCAAGGTGAAAACGAAACTTTTTTCCTAGTAAATACCTAGTTCAAATAACATATTTCATTTTATTAGTACATTTTTATTGCAAACAATGGGGTGGTTTCCTTCAGTCAAAAGTACTACTTTTAGTCATTGAAATGGATAGAATGAGCAAAAAAAAATTACATGGATCCAGAAAATACTATGATTTTCCCAACAGTTTTTGTTTAATTAATTTTTTAAAATCTCCGATTTTTCAAACAAGGCGTGGTCTTGATGACATCACAAATAATGCAATTTGGCGCATTTTTCTACTACATTTCCACGTTATGATAATCAAGCAGCGAATTAAAATTGCGCTCTACGCTTGCTATCAACCGTATCGTTGCCAATACAAGTGAGTAAAGATGCGAATTAAATATTTTGTTCTGTGAATGGCAACATTGAATGGCATTTCATCATTTGTGATGTCACACGACAAAAGTGTAAACAATGAAAGCTCACCGATTTAAGTAATTTTTTTTAAATATTAAACTTGAATAAATTATTTAAAACATGGTCAGATCCTATGTTTTTAAGCATGCTCTTACAGAAAAAAATACTTTTAAAATTTTGGAAACGATCCCATTGTAAAGGAAATATTTATACCCAACATTCATGTAAGACTTTAATTTTTGAAACTATTCTTAACGAAATTTATTTTGGCAGTTTAAGATTGAAAAGTAGCTTGCATTTTTATATTACAATACAGTTGTTAGAAACTAAGTGCGTTATTAAATGCACTAAAAACATATTTGACAGATAAACATTAGTACTTTGATTTAATAATCGAAATTAGTCTTTTGATTTTGTTACTAAGCACAAAGTTCTATAATTCCTTAAGACTATTTATGAATTCAAATTGAAAAGTTAATCTTTCATTGTGTTGAAAAATATTTGTTAAAGTAAACGTACCAAAAACAAAATAAAATAAAAATTAATAAATAAAAATAAAATAAAATAAAACTATAAAACTCTATTTTATATAATACAGTTGGATTTTTTTTTAAATATCGTATCGTTAATTTTTATATAATAATTTGATTATCCTAGAAATTCAACATATATATATACATCTACAATTTTTCTGCTTGCAACCCTTTATTCAATTCTAAGTTAATTCGCAAAGAACGATATAAATAAAATATGAAACGGGCTATCACGTGCAAAAAATCCAGCTCTTCTAATTTCAATTTTTAAAATAATATTTCGTTTTTTTCCTCCGATAGCCTAATTCAAAGATTTAATTCAATTTGGGATTTTGATTCCATGAACAGTGCGTACTCGCTCCCCCAGAAAAAAAGAAGGAAAAAAAAAAAACGAACTTGCACGTGGCATAAAAATTCATATCTTACAAATTCAAATTGAAAAGCTAATCTTTTTCTTCCACAACAATCCAATTCAGAGATTGAATCCAATTCAAAAGTCTCAATTCGGTTCATTTGCATCGGGAAGTTTTTCCAGGAGACAGCCATCGGAGTGCCCCGACGCGGACTTAATGATTCGCTCACGTGCGAACCGTTCATTGAGCGAAAATCATTTCTTCCTCACAGATGTGGGGAAGAGTGGAATAATAAAACGCGCGCCACCTTCGAAATGACTTTCTTCTTCTTCTTCTTCCTCTCCCCCAACGAAAAATTTCCAGCATCGGTATATTTTCAATTTCCAGCAGCTTCGTGATTCATTCCGGCCGCGGTTCGCGAATTGAGCGAGTCTCACGAATTTTAACAGCCGTTTTTGAGCGAATCTCGGGAAAAATGAAAGCACGCGAAGTGGAAGTTTGGGGAATTTCTAGACATTTCTGATGTTTTCGATTCTCTGTGGAGACGCTGGACGAGCAATGCAGATAATGAGGCAATTGCTTTAGGGCGTATTATTTTGAGGACCAAACTGTTACTGGTAAAATACGCAATCAAAAGCATTGGTGATTTGATTCAAAATACTGAATTTTTGATCCTTTTTTGAGCAATCACGATTGCTTATTGTTCTCACTTGACTGTTTTGATGTGCTATCATTTTATTTTCCCACCGCCACTCTCTGCAGCATCACTGTCGACCGGGTCTCACGATGCTGCTCCTATAGCGAAAGCCGTCTCCAGGTTGCATCCATGTCCTACACACACGCGCATACATACACAACTACACACACATACACAAACACATACACACATACGCAAACACATACACATACAAACACACACGCATACATACAGACACCTACACATACACACACAAACACATACACACACATACACATACACACACGCATACATCCAGACACCTACACTTACACACAAACACATACACACACAAACACATACACACACAAACACATATACACACATACACAAACACATACACACAAACACATACACACACATACACAAACACATACACACACAAACACATACACACACAAAAACATACACACAACTACCCACACATTCATGCCTGCACACAGACACAAACACATGTGCCTACACACACATACACATAACCCCTACACACAAACACACACGCCTACATACACACACACAGTCGTGATTGCGGAAAACATAATTTGAATTCCAGATGACAAAATTCAAATTAATTTAATTTTTTTTCTCTCGCTTCTATTCAAGATTGCTCGAGGGGTCGCTCAAGGGAGGGGCAATCGCCCCCATCGCTCCTCCCTTCAGCGACTCTACATCGGCAATTTTTCCTAATTGAAGTCCTAAAACGCAAGTGTAGGTCAGCTTTGATGACATTAATAAAAGAAATGGAATTCGAATCTCCCTCCCTCAGACTTTTTAGAATTGAAGTTTCAGAAAGGCAATTTTTTGATGATGTTTAGCGGAAAAGTCTGGGGGCCTTCCCTCAGAAGTTTTACAAAATTTAAGCCTTAAAGATTCGTTGTAGACACATCTGGCAGAGTCAGGGGAAAGAATAGGTTCCGCGATTTTCGAAACTGAAGTTCCACAAAGATTTAGTTGCTTTACAATTTAGATTAAAATGATGCTCCAGCCCCCCTCCCCTCACAAGCATGTGTAAAACAGAAGCGTAGTAAGAGATAAGTTTAAAAAATCAACCGCCCCCTCCTTGAAAAAATTCTGGATCCGACCTTGACGGAAACAAAAAAGTGGATATTTTCCCCTTCCTCTATTTTAAGCTTTTTCACTTACTTTTCATGCCAATTCGCCTACTTTTGAGCCAAGTCAATTTACTTACAATGTGACTCCCTTTAATTATTGTATTAGTATTCCGAAAGAATTATGCGGCCGACTAGTGACTCTAACAAACTCTTTTTTTTCTTTTTGAAGATAAATGTGTTTATTATTATTGCTCTGTCTTAGTGTCCTTTAAACAGCCGGAGGAAACTCCTGTCACATGCAATCTTCCTTCATGAGAGAATTGAGGGACAGAACTGCTAACATTTTTCTTGAAAAAGGTGGGTACCCTTGGGCAACCAAGAAGCCAATTTACAACCAGATTAAGGATCAAATTTGCAAAAAATTGTTAGTTTAGTATATACAATTAATGAAATTAATGCTTAAAAAAATTAATAAATAAATAATTAAATAAAAGATAAGATCACACAGTTTACCATTAGTTCATTGGGTAAATGTCTCTTTTTTAACAATATGCTTGGATTTCTAAACCCACCTCCGATTTCTCTCCTTCCCGCTTAGTACGGCTTTTATCACTAGCCTGACGGAAAACGTAAAACTAGATTTCCACCTAGTAGTTCAGAGTAGCAAAATTTATTTCAAATGGAATTACGCGGCAGGAAGGATTATGGTGAGAGTAAAATCCCTATTCGGTAGAAAAAAAAATAGTAAAAAAAATAATTAAAAAAAGTAATACTAATAACATCTGTTTTCCACGCGTAGGAACTTGATTACAAGCAGGAATTTAAAACTGATAATTCCAATGCAGAAGCAAAAAATAAACCACTTGAAAAAGGATGCGGTGATTTATTTAATGACAGCCCTCCCTGCAACGTGCAGAAAGTTTGAAAGTATGTATAAAACCACACCGCTCCATGGATTTGAACTCGGTTCGCGGGGGCAGATCGTTAGACCCCGTGAGAAGAGTGGATTTTAATGGGGGTGAAGTGATTCCAGTTCCGATATCTGGGAGCACGATGCGAGGCTAATTGGTGAAGATCACTGGATCGAATTCAGAGGGAGACCTTTTCTTTTTTCTTTCGAAATCAGGTCGAAACGCTGGAATGTCACGATTTCGCTGTGCGCAAGATGACTGTTTATTTGATGCCCACGCGATTT
The DNA here is from genome assembly GCF_026930045.1 of Uloborus diversus. NCBI lineage: Eukaryota > Metazoa > Arthropoda > Arachnida > Araneae > Uloboridae > Uloborus > Uloborus diversus. Next base: position 13,239,606 of record NC_072737.1, read on the forward strand.
TTAATCATCGAACGTATTGGATTTGTGCCACCCCGCCCTACGTAGCGTTTCCGCTGAGCTGACTTTAATAGTGTTCAGGACGCAAATTTTTAGTTTTAACAGATGATGTAAAGTGAGCTGTCGTTTTAAAGTGCTTTCCAGTTACAGCTGAAACTCATAATTTGCAGAGGAACATTTTTCATTTTGGTGAACCTTCGGCCCTGTCATTCCCTATGCGTTATCCGCACGTATGCACATCGTTCATCACCTGTTATGAGTTACCTAAGAAGTGCGCAACCAAAGCTTTTTTCCTGGGGGGGGGGGTACAATTGATTCAGTCCTTATTTCAACACAGATATGCATGCACTTCGATCATGGCTCGAGACCAAGGCTTCGAGGGCGGAAAGTTGGGGCGGATCCTTGATTCAACCTGGCTGCTTTCTGATAGCTAATAATCTTAGTGGAGGTGTGATGGAGAGGCAAGAGATGCGCTACTGCAAGCAGGGCCAACGAGAGCCCATGTCAACCAAGTCGGAAACTAGGGGCACATAAAGAAAGGAAAGTTTAGCATGCCTCAGGACCATGGATGGATACTATTGCCCCGGCCTTGAGGGATCCTGCACGGACAATTTTCCCGAATTGAAGTCCTAAAATGCAATTGAAGGCGATCTTTGATGACGTTAAGAAAAAAATGAGGTTTGAACCTCTCTTCCGAAAATTTTTCGGAATTGAAAAAAGTAATTTTAGACGACCTATAGCAATGTTAAGAGAAGCTTGAAAGCCTTTCTCCAGACAATTTTGCGAAATTTAAGTTTTAAGATGCGATTTTGGACATCTCAGGTAGTTTTTGGGGAGAATGGGTTCAGTGATTCTCCCCTGACAATTTTACGAAACTAAAGTTTCAAAAAGCGCAATTTTAGACGACCTTCGAAGATGTTAGGAAGAGGTTTCGAGACATTCCCTCGGAATTACTGCGAAATTGATGCTCTAAAATACAATTTTAGAATACCTCTTTCAACGAAAATGGAAAGAAATAACTTCGGGGACCTCCTTGGCTAAATCTCTATGTTTTAGCCGTTTTAGATAAAAATGCTATTGCAGCAAACCAAGCTTATAAATCAGATACGTAATAAGATTTAAGTTTGAAAATCAACCGCCCCCTCCTTGAAAAGTTTCTGAATCCGCCCTTGCTCAGGACCGTTTCACAGCTGAAAATAATGGAGAGCTGCATCCTCGCTTTGCTTTTCTCCTGTCTGAGATCACCGAGTGTCGGATGCTTCTCTCCAGCTCTCTTCTGGGTCAAAGGCAAGCACAGAGCAGTGGTATTCAAACTGTGTTGAGTTTCATGAAACATCTCAGGAGGCTTTTTGATTCGAAGTAAAAATTAGGAAAACAGCTATAAAGCATTCGCACTAATTGTTTAGTGCATATTAGCTAATAGTATAAAGATGAGTGAATGAGAAATGCAAATAACATCGACAGGAAAAACTAAGAATTTTTCTTAGAAAATGCAATTACGCTGCACGAGACGGATGAGCAGGGGCGGACTGGCCCGCCGGTCGGTGCACCCTCGAACCAATGTGCCTTCGGTCTTTTTTTACGCCTTCGAACCTGTGCGATTTCTTTTATGTGTCCTCAAACTAATGCACCTACGTTTTTTTTTTAAATTTTATTTTTATTTATTTATTTTGTGCCCTCGAACCTGTGCGCCCTCTGTGATTCAAGGTTGGGGCCACAGCCCCCGGCTCCTGCACATGAGCACGAATTAAAGCTATTTTATATTAATTTCACGTTAACTTTTTTTTTACAAAGTGCCTCTAACATATTGATAATTTGTAAGTGGTTTTACGGATGTATTTTTCTAATGCTGAGCTAGAATTTCACGAAATATGAGCAATTCAATAATTTTAAAGACCACTGATATTAAAAACAATCGTGTCAAGACAGAAATGCTTGCACAGTTTTTTTACCACAAAAGTCCAATTGGCGGTTAATTGTCAAAAACACATTGACTTTTTCTCGGGAATATACTCTCTTAAAAAATTCCAGCGATTTCAACTCAGACTGAGTAAATTTTCACTCCTTTCCAGTTTTGAAAACGCACTTTCCTTATAGGAGTGAATTTCATTCCTTTTGCGGAGCGGTTATTTTCACTCCTTTTGGATAAGTTAATTTCACTCCCTTTTGATAAGTTATTTTCACTCTTTTTTAAGACTAAATTAATATCGTAAAAGAGTGGCTGCTTTCCGTTTTGGAAAGCCGATATTTCACTCTTTTTTAGAATAAAATAGGTAAAATCATTTCACTCTCATTTGGTGAAAAATTTTTTTAAATGTGTTTTCATGTGCTTATGTTATCATATTTCACTAAGAGAACTGCTACTCATGAATGAAAAAGCGACTATGTGCTTATGTTTTTAAAATTGTTATTTCATTTGAAACAAAAATTAGTTTTTAGGTTAAAAAAATGTGAAAAAAAACCCCTGTTTTTAGTGTTTCCGAAGAGGATGCACAAAAACTGCATGGTAAATAGTACGAATAATTTTCTTTTTTATTAAAACTTTAACTGATAATATTTCTTGAACTACTCGTATATCGTCACAAATCACCCACTTGCAATATTACGTACATTTCCGATTCTAAAGATTGAAATAAAATTAAAAAACCCACACAGTTCCAAATAAACAGATTTAAAATTTTGAAACTTTATATTGATATTCTCTATGTGCCTTTTAACATTAATAATGTTTTAAAAGTTAGATCAGTCCAAATTAATTTAAAAAGTCACTCATAAATTATGACAAGATACGTTTGAATTCAATTTTGTTTCTTCGGGGCCATTCTTAAATTACGTAAGGACAATTTTGGCAATTTTTGACCTTCCCTTCCCCCTATGTAAGGGTCTGTAAGATTCCCCCCCCCCTCCCATCTACGTAAGATTCCTTTTTTTCTTCACAATAATAAAATAACAAATATTATATCACTGGGATCGTTCTTAAATTAACTATCATTATTATTTTTTTAAACCTTTTTGAGTAAAGAAATGTTTACTGTAAAGACCGAATGTTTTTTCGACAAATAATTTTTGTATATGATGCGATAATAATTAAAAATAAGGCATGCAAAACACAGAGCGATTCTTTTATTATATTTTACACGTTTCATTCTTTGAAACACTAGTAAAAAACAGCTCATCCTATAATACCTTTTACCTTCCTGAAGCAAATGAAATGTAATATTTGCCAAACCACTTGACCGCGGATTTATAATATAAAATATCGGCTTGGAAAATATTACGTAAGAATGGATCTAACCCCCCCCCCCCTTCAAGCAAGGGTATGTAGAGAATTTTCCACTCCCTCCCCCTCAGGACCCTTACTTAATGAATGGCCCGTTACACACATGCATGAGTGTATTATACAAAGTTTATGAAACTCTTTAAAGTTTATTATACAAACAAACAATATTTGATTAATTTAAAATATACGCAGTGGTTGGAGCTCCGACCATCGGGAGCGGATTCGGTATCCGACCTATAGATTTGCGCATGGTCGGGTCTATAACACCTGCCTAAGATATATATACAGTACACACACACACCAAAGATGGTAACGACTGTTTCAAATGTCATATTTTTGATTCGATGAGCGAAACAAAATTGTTGATGAAAGTTTCATTAATTTGGAAGAAAAAGTTACAAAAAGTTCGCCGTAACATTGCACGTGGGTGATTTGTAACGATATACGAGCAGTTCAAGAAATATTAACAGTTACAAGTTTTAATAAAAAAGAAAATTCTTCGTACTTACCATGCAGTTTTTTGCATCGCCTTCAGAAACCTCTTTCGGCAACAAATATTGTTTTAAATCATTAAATGAAGACATTTAGATAGCGACATCCACTTCGTACTCGCGACCAACGTTAGTTAAGCCGAACATGGAGGCATAGAAGATTCTCCCTAAACAAAATCACGTGACAGAATCGAACCAATGAAAATGTTTTTGAGTCCTTCTTTTAAAGAATGTTTTTATTTTTCGCTCATCCAAAGGAGTGTTTCCGAATTTCACGCGAATAAGGAAAAGTTTTAGTCTTGGTTTTTTCGTAAAGCGTCTTTTTTCGATAAAGCTAGCACTCAGAAAGAATGAACACACTCGCAATAGATTTCACTCCTTTTAAGAGTTATTTTTTCGCTCTTTTGAATTAAGAGTGTACAAGATGACACCTATTCTTTTAGCAGAAACATTATCACAAAGTCAGATTTCGTCAGAGATATTGCTTGAATATGCAAATACGCTCTAGTCACCAAATGATATGAGACACATGAGCAGGAATTAACGTTATTTTATTTTAATTTCATGTAATTCTTTTTTTTTTAATGAAGTGTCTCTTTTTTTTCTGATACGTTTTAAGTAGTTTTAAGGATATATTTTCCTAATGCTGAGATAGAGTTCCACGAAATATGAGCAAGTCAATAATTTTGAGACCACTGATATTAAAAACAATCGTGTCAAGGCAGAAATGCTCGCACATTTTTTTTTTTACCACAAAAGTCCAATTGGCGGTTAATTGTCAAAAACACATTGACTTTTTTTCTGGAAGATACAAGATGACACCTATTCTTTTAGCAGAAACAGTATCACAAAGTCAGATTTCTGTCGATATCTGACTTTGCGTGACGTAAAGTGAGATATCCAAGTGCTCCTGCTTGAGTATCCCTGCTGAGAAGATACTCAAGCAGGATATTGCTTGAGTATCTTCTCAGGAGTGATGAACGATGATACATCAAAAGCGATATTAATTGCCTAGATTCAGCAAAGAATCTGACCGTAGATAACAGAGTTCGGTCTTGCTATCTGTCGAAGAACATGTCCAGTAGGATGTGTCGCCGCTAAACGAGCCCCGACACCGAAATCGCGTCCTACGACACTTTCAAAATCTGGGGGGAAAAGAGCCTGTGTCACACTGCAAGCAACCGGTCTTCTGATTCGCGGGGCGGGAGAGGGGGGGGGCAGGAGAAGAAAATATATAAACAAAAGAAGCTCTAATGATTCTAGTCACAGACACCCCATCGCAGACGATCATTGCGCTGTTACCTCCGCGTGAGGTGCGCTCTTCTTTGAGATAGGGGTAAAGAGCAGCTCTTTTTAGGTTTTTTTTGGATATGAGGGAATATTTTTAGATTCACTGGGCTTTTTGGTGCACATGTTTAGTTGCGACTTTTCAGTGTCCACCAAATGCCTACAAGTTCCACGAAATCTTTTTCACGTGCCATCCAGGTGGTTTATTTTATCAAACTCATTAATTGACGTTTGACATTATCTGAGGGACATGGGTAGGAAAAGCTGCTTTTTTGCGGGAATACTTAGATATCTCTGAGCTTCTTTGATCATAAGTTAAAGCACATTGAAACAAAGGTGTGTAAGTGCTGAAGTAAAAAAATTAGAGATAACAAACGCAAGGGTCTTTCATCTATTTCGGGGAAAGACAGGGTACTAGCAGGTGCTTCTACACAGCATGATCTAGTAAAAAAATTCAATGCAAGCCTACTTAGAGTTTAAGCTTTGCCCGCTTTGCTTAAGGCGATAAGGGGGTTTCAAATGAGTAAAAATTGGTCTAACAAACGGTTTTTTATTTATTATGTTTCTAAAAACTAGACCTCTAGCTGAACCGTTAAAAAAAAAAAAAAATCGGTGGAAAACTGGCGAAGCTATGACACTTTTTGTAGGAGCCATGCCCCTTTGTTTACTAAAAAATGCATATAAAAATTCATATAAAATGCATGAGTAAAAAATGCATATAAAAATTCATATAAAATGCATGAGTAAAAAATGCATATAAAAATTCATATAAAATGCATGAGTAAAAAATGCAAATAATGTTTTTATTTTTAATACTAATACCATTTCAAATGAATCATAATACCTTATTTGTGGTGAATTTGTATTAAAAATTAAATTGTTTATTAAATAAAACAGAAAGTGTTGATTTTCTCAAAACCTAATTTTCTACACAATTACAAAATTCAAACTATTCCAGGGTAAAGAATTATTATTTAACTTTGCAAAAAATTTTATGCCAAGTACTTAAGAGGTTTGTTAACATTTTATTGAGAAAGATTTTGCTGTTAGGTTAATTTTGTGGAATATATTTGTTATATATTATTGAAATATAGACATATTTTACCGAAAACGTCTAGTTTTTGGTTTTTTTATCCATTATTTATCTTTACCACAAAAATTTGAAAAAGTATTTCCAACATTCTATTTTCGGTTGTCTTTACATATCATATTTAGCTAATATTTTAACATTTTGATTACATTTTATACGCGAGGAGTAATACGAAAAAAGCGTTATAAAATCTAATTTTAAATTAAAAAAAATTCAATTTTAAAATAATTGAATAAAATTTTGTATTCGAGTTGGTATTAGCATCATATAACTGTGCTGAAAATTTCAAAGAAATTCATTGAAAATTACTTAAAGAAAAATTGAAACCCCCTTATCGCCTTAAAACTTAAAAAGTCCTCTTACATCCCTTTGCTTCACTCTGCTCCATTTCGTGCTTGATACTTCAAAGTCAACATCTGAGTTCATTTCTTTTCTCGAGAGCCAGACAGTCAGTTTAACCCTTTGACTATCTACGTTGGAACTTAAGGTTGATGTTATATCTCAGACGTCCAGGAGTTAAAAATTATCGCAATTTATAAGTGTTTTAATTAATGCGTCATTGGGTTGATTGGATACTCTAGTTTATTTGTTGTTTGACATTACAGAATACATTCTTTTAGGGATAGGGGTAGTTGAAGTGTCTGTTTGGTGAGAGTATTTTGCGTTTGTCGGAGTTACTTAATAGATTAATTTCTATACGATTGTTTAAAGTTAGAAGCCCAATCCATTCTTCTCCTTTTTCATGGTCCTGCTTCAGGCTTTTTGGGGATTTAAATAAAACAGGTGTAGCTGCTCAGTCAAAGAAAATGTTCAACTTGTGAACTAACAGAATATTTTCTAGCAAATGCTCACACGAGATTTTTGTTTTTATCCAAAGATTCTGTAAGGTTCCTAATAGTCTGCATTTATTTCATACTTATTCATTCATTTACATTGCTTCTTGGTTTAATTGCTTCTTGGTCATTGCTTCTTGGTTGCTCATTGCTTCTTGGTCTTCCCTCCATTTTTTTGAATCTATTTTCTTTCACAACTTTTCCTCTTTTCTTTTCCCTTCTTTTTCGAATTGTATGGAAAAAGATTGCTGTTACCAATTCATCTAAGAAAAACTTTTGAAACTGTTAAAAAAAATCTTATTTATTCGGGTGTGTTCGTGCTCTGGTCGAACTACCCTATATGCAATTTCTTTGTAAATTTGTGACTTACCGTTTGTTTGGCTCAAGTGAAAGAAATTAAGGTTAGAGGCGTTAGATTTAATAAAACTCATTTATCCTCCCCCCCCCCCAGAAAGTTTATGAAAAAAGACTTATAATCATTTCTCCTAATCGAAAATTTCTCCTCAAAGCAACGCCCAAAACAAACTGAATCACCCTTCTGCGAGTTCCTCTCCCATCCATCACTTCTTTGATTTTCCAACCCCAGCAACGCTGACGTGTGAGTCAATAAAAATAAATCTGACACGTTGCAAACAAAATTTCAAACAACTGAGCTGCTGTTTTTTGCCCCCTCGCGCCGAGAGAAGTATCGTTTTGCAGCCTAAATGACATTTTCATTTCCTTCGACGCATCCCCCTTCCACAAGAACAGAACATTTTTGTTTCCTCCCCTCGCAAGAAAACGATGTCTGACGAATGGAGATTTAAATGCACGACTTCATTCGGGAACTTTTCGTTCGAGAAAAGAAGAAAGCCCGAGTTTTGTTTATGACAGGAAATGTTGACAAGTTGCGAGTTGCCAGGAAATTACAAAGCAGCAAACCTCCCCCGAATCACTTCTTCAGAAAGGGCATCGCTTTCTAGTTCTGCATTCAAGTTTAAAGAGTGTTTTAAGATTTTAGCAAGGCTTTTAGGTTAGGTTGTTGGAGTTGTGGAAAACAGTTGCGGCAATGAGAAGAACAGGGATGTAAGAGGCAAAATTAAAAATTTGGAGATAACCAGTACACATGACAGGTAAAACTCTCCTCTGTCTTGGAGCAAGAGATGGTTCTAGTAGCCCTGTAGTTGCTGCTATACAGCATGATTTAGAAAAAATTATCAATGAAAGCCTACCTAGGAGCTAATCTTTAAACGTGTTTTATTCAAAACTTAAGAATGTCCACTTACATCCCTTTGCTTTTCACTGCCTCAATTCTAAACAAGACATTCTGTTGCCTCTCTTTTATAGCATAAATATGTGAGTAACTACGTACCGCTAAAATAAATTTAATTTTGGAAATCTAGTTTGATTGAGGCAATCCGACATTCTTTAACAGACTTTATTCTGTCAGGGCCGACGAAAGGTCATGTCAGCCTAGTCAGAAACTAGGGGCCCGTTTCTTGCCTGGATTCGGCGTAGTATAAATTTGACAAGTTTTATGGGAGACTAGGGCTAGGCAAAGGGCCTATTTTGTCTCTCGGCGGCCCTGTTTCTTGTCATCCGATGCGAAGATTCAGAACCGCAATCAAACCTGTCTCTTTTTTTTCTTTGTCTAACTTGAATCCTTCTGTATCGAAAATACCTCTTTCTCAACACCTTTCCAGCCCAAAAATTTGCCTACCATGTAAAATGTCTGGCTGAAAAACCTATCTATATCAAAACCTGTCTGTCTGAAAAACGTATCTATCTAAAAAATCAATGAAATCCCGATACCTATCGCTCAAATATGCTAAATTGAAACTCATCTTCGTGAAAAGCATATCTCTCTCGTTATCGATCCATCTGCAAATCTGTCAATGTCAAAAATCTACCAATCTAGAATTTTGCCTGTATGAAAAACCCATTTGTCTAAAAACCTATCCATCCCCATACCATTTACCACTCGTATGGCTATGCCACAAGAAATTCATCCTACTTCGAAAGTTATCTCTAGACTAAGAATCTTTTATTTTCTGTAATTGAAACAGAAGTTGTTAATTGTATTTAATTCTTCTGTACCTAAATGAGGCTATTGTACTTTCAAGACAGATATGCATTCAGTACATTTTGGGATGATTGTGATTATATTAGCTGAAACAATTTAAACTACAGTAGACCTTGTAAAGTTGACCACCCTTGTAAGTCGACCATATCTGTCTAAGTTGACCGCATTTTCCAGGTACAGAATTAGTCCTATATCATATAAATCAACCTCTATGAGTTGACCATCTGTTTAAGTTGACCACTACTGTAGTGCCCCATAAATGGTCAACTTAGACAGATTTTTACTGTAACCTTTTCAAAATGCTCTTGTTGTTGGTTTTGATCAACGTCTATACGTAACAGTAGAATTTAGAAGAAAACTTTTTGGTCCAAAGACATAATTTTCTTCATATTCGAAATGTTTTCATCGCAAATGTTGGAACTGTTCTTGACTTTAAAATGCTTCTCGGAGCCGTAAGCTTAGATACCATTGAGTATTGCAATTGTTTTTATAAGAGATGAAATAACTAGGGTATCAATGTCAACAAATGGGATCATAGCTGTTATAAATCCTCGCTTTTAACTCTTTCGCGTATCCAGAGTCATCGACTGACTCGAGAGTAACTTCGTGGTTTGTAATTGTTAGTAACTCTTGTGTCGAAGAAAAGTCATCCGTCTCCTTGGATGACTTTGAATGACCCTCGGTGGCATTTTCCGTGTAGCGAGTTGTGGTGAGTAATGGGAGGTATCTTTCACACGCTTTGCAGCTCGATGTCCTGCCACATACAGGCGCTGCAATCACGTAGTACCTTTCATTTTTCGCCAAGTCTTGCAATTTAGCTTTTTTCTTAAACTGTCGGCAGACTTTATGACATTATATGTCTATAACGGGGGCAGTAGGGCAAATAACTTTTGGGTTAAAAACACTCAATATGCTCTTTCGATTAACATCTATTGTTTTTCCAATATTTCACCACTTGTGTGGTTATCTTATGCTATCAATCATGCTATTTGTCATTACAAATTCACAAAAAAAAAAAAAAATCCACGAATGATTTTAAAATTGCTCGTTTATCAGCTTTATTGCTGTTTGATATGAAAGAACTGAAACTGATATGGTTTGCAACATTGTAGTTAAGATTTATATAAAAGAAAAATCACAGAAAAAGGATTCCGAAATACCCGGAAACGTTTTTGAAAATTTATGGAGAATTCAGAAATACTCGGAAACGTATTCGAAAATTTCATGAACCGTAGCTGCACAATATACGCATAAACGTTTTTGTAAGTTACAGAAAGAGGATTTCGAAATACTCAGAAACGTTTCTGGAAATTACAGAAAGAGAATTCCGAAATACTCAGAAACATTTCTGGACATTACAGAAAGAAGATTCCGAAATACTCAGAAACGTTTTTGAAAATTTCATGATCCGCAGCTGCCCGATACACTCAGAAACGTTTCGGATTTTTTTTTTTGGTTAGAGTGCAGTGAAACCAGATTTTTTTTTACAGTGTGGTTAGTGGTTTCTGGACTGGTTCAAAAAATCAGAGCTGTCTTCAGATTCCCATCCAACTGGTTAAGCCAGAAATAGTGGCATGTACGGGGGACTCTTGAGTGAAATGAAATGAAATGCAGTGAGAAGCTGAGATCCGCGGGGTCATCTTGATGAATAGAATCTGCCTATCATTTTTCCAAAACATTTCACGAAATCCCAGGGTATATTTTTACGGATATGGTTCATTTCCTGTGCTCCTAAGTGCTTAAGTGAAAAAACGATATACAAGGTATTCTATTTCAAAACACCTTTTAAGATGGAAAACAGTCGTTAGTTCATGCCACGGGTGACTGGCGCGTGTGTCTCAGAAACCAGGCACCTCTCTTTCGAAAAGTCCGGGAATTTCTCGCTTGGATTCCCATCCAGCCGGATTGAAAGTGATGGGGGTAGCGGGGGGATCCCCCACCCCTCCTGGAGTGCGATAGTGCTTTCTAGAAAGTCCTCTTCTCTTTCTCACTCGCATTAGGGTCGAGAAAAAGCGATCGAATGGACGCCATCGAATAAATTCGCCTGCAGAGCATCAAGGGTAAAACAGTAGCGAGCATGGATTTTTTTTTTTAGAGAGAGAAGAAACGGGAATTCGATTCGGTTTGGAAGGATAATGGCAGAATATAAATTCATTCGCTTCTTCTTTGGGTCACTGGTTCCTGAGCTTTTTCATTTGAAGGTGATGTCTTACGCTTTTACCCATCACTTACCAGTCAAATAGAGAAGTTTTGTCCTTGCGTGAGATTAAACAAAAATTCTTGATCGATCCTTTCGGAGAATCGTAGTAAGATTTCGATTCAGAACTTTCTTCTTGATGTGCTCTCGTTTTCGCGACTTCCAGGATATTTTCTCACAAATAGAACTAACTTAATGAAATTTTCTTGGGTTCTTAATACAGGGGTGCCCCCTCCTAAGACCAAGGACGAAACCCCCCTAAATATCACAAAGACCCCCCCCCCCCAAAAGCAAGAGTCCCCCAAAAAAGCAAAAAATACCTCTCAAAACAACCCCCTGAAAATTTCAAAGGCGCAGTCTGCGCCATGACCCCTCCTACCCCCTAGATGCGCACCCCTGCTTAACAAAATTGCTTAATGAATAAATTGTCTTAAAATGGTTTATAAAGAAAAGTTAACTTTGTAGAAACAACGAAAATATTAATCCAGTATGTAGGAACATGAGACTATCGCAGAAATTTAATAACTCTTTACCACATCTCTTTTATGAAAATGCAAGGATTTGTGGTAATAGGAACACAAAAGGTTTTAAGCTTTGGGTTGCAAACACAAGCTGTTGTGATTGCATTGTGATTGCTTTTTAAATCCTTAAGTTCAAAAATTTTTTGCACCGAAAAAGAAGTTTGCTGTATCTAGGGCTCAAACTAGGGAAAAAGGTAAGGTCAGATTTTCCACCGTGACCAAATTTTCAAAAGGGATTTTTAAGATTAAAGTGGGAGTTTTTTTTTTTTTTTTTCTTTGTTGCTTTGTTTATTATTTGAAAAATTTAGAGCAACATTTATTTTCAGAAAAAGATTTCATATTTCGTAGCACAAAATTTATTTTATGAGTACAGCATTGAAGAGAACGTTTTATTTGTTATCTAGAACAAAAGAGTATCTTTTCATTTTAGTGATACGGACAAGAATTTGTTAATCGAAAAATTAACGATGAAAGAATATGTGTCAATGTATGTTACAAAAGCAAGGTTCTTATTTACTAAATCGTATGCTAATGCGCTACTCTCAATATTTCTAAAACATATATCAATGCCTCAAAAAAATAAATAAATAAATAAAATTCAAAAAAAAAAGAAAGAAAAGAAAATAAATAAAATAAATAAATTAATTAAAAAAAAAAATAATAATTAATTTGAATTTTGACCTCTTGAATTCAAATTATGTTTTTCGCAATAACGAGTGTGTGTGTATGTAGTCGTGTGTGTTTATGTGTGTGGGGGGGTATGTGTGTTTGTGTGTAGGGGGTATGTGTATGTGTGTAGGCATGTGTGTTTATGTCTGTGTGCAGGTATGAGTGTCTGGGTAGTTGTGTGTATGAGTGTTTGTGTGTGTGAGGGGGGGGGGGGAATGTGTATGTTTGTGTAGGCATATGTGTCTGTGTGCAGGCATGAGTGTGTGGGTAGTTGTGTGTGTATGTGTTTGTTGTGTATGTAGGTGCGTGTATGTGTGTGTACGTGCGTTTATGTGTGTGTACGTGCGTGTATGTATGCGTGTAAGTGTAGGATATGGACGCGACCTGGAGACGGTTTTCGCAAGAGGAGCAGCATCGTGAGGCGGCCGGTCGACGGTGGTGCTGCAGAGGGTGCTGGCGGGAAAATAAAATGATAGCACATCAAAACAGTCAAATAAGAGCAATAAACAATCGTGATTGCTCAAAAAAAAAAAAAAAAAATCCTTAAAAGGGAATCTTATTGACGAGAGCATAATTTTGGTGTAGCTTCATCTCAAAATGGATCCAAAAATACACAATGTTTGGTACAACTAGGAGCAGAAGATAAGCTCCAAGTCCAAAAGGTCTTTAGGGGCTTTGAGCGTTCAGTAACCCCCCCCCCCCAAAAAAAAAAATACACCTCACACTTTCTTTCCTGTATTTTAGTGGCTTAAGTCTTGGATTCTTCTGTTCATTCATAATAATAAGTTGGCAGTTGAAAACTGTCAGAAGCTGTTCCATTTATGCTGGCTGTCTTCTTAAAATAAAAATGTAAAACATAAAAATCCGAGGGGACAAATTCCATGGTCTTTTAACGTATGTTCGCTAATGGAGAACAGCGTACAAAAGGATTTTTATTGACTGGGATTTTAGAAAAATTTCGAGAATCGTGCAATCCCGTGCAGTAGCGCGAATATTGGTTGCATCCGTGAAACACATTTTGCAATTTGAGAGATACAACTTAGTCGTCTGATATTTTAATGCTGAGATCTTTGCGAATTGTCTTCCAAACATATCGAAGTCCTAAATGTATGTTCGCCGATTGATATTACTCCTTTCCCTCGCACAAAACGCATCACTATGTGTAGAAACCTCAAGCTAAACGAGTTTAAAATGTTTTCAATTTAGCTATTAATACTTGATGGGATATAGTTTAACCCATCTCACTTGTGATTCAAGTCTTTTAAAAAGGTGTCACCTAATGTTAAACGTTTATGTAAAGTTGACATTAATTGCATTTGTACCAATTTCTAAAACTTGGAAGATACTCATGGTTACATATAAAAAGTTTATATTTCTCACTCAGTAGGCAATGCTATGAACTAGAGCCGCTATATAGATAGACCGACGCATCAGCTTAAGCTTAGCCATTTTGGATCGGATTTTTCATTGTTGCACTGCTTGGGTTACCACAGCAAAGTTTCGGATTTCGCCAAATTTGCAGAAAATAATATTTTATTTTATAAACAATTCACGTGCCGCTAATAATTGCTTACAGTGAACAATCACCAACGCGATAACTCGCCAGAAAAGACACCACTCAAATACGCGCTCCGATCCAAAAAGGCTGATCTTAAGCTGATGCGTCGGCTCGTATATATAGGGGCTTTACTATGAACCAACCACAGCTGGTTAGTTTCTTTTTTAATTTTCTTAGTCCAGTGCTTCAGATAGTTAACCATCGGAAAAAATCTCAGATAACAAATTTCAGTGGCATTTACAATAAATAAGAAAAGAAGGCCAAAGTAACGCCAATTGGGGCTTCGAAAACTAAGCAACTCTGGTGAAAATCCTCAGGATATAAATTTTTGCACTGCTCGAAAATCTGATCACAACTCTAAGCTGCTCTTTGATCCAAAGAGTAATTTAGGTAGCCGAAAGATTCGGTATTTTAGGAAAAAATTTCTCGATTCATAAATTTGGTTTTTCCAGCTGCAATTTTGGGGATACATCCGGGGATGGAGTCCAGCCCTCTTAGAATCCCTTTTCTACCCTTTGAGAACCATAAGCTTTGGGGTAGAGTCTGGGAATTTTTTTTACATAAAACTGCGAAGTAGCAACACAAATAGTATGTTTGTTAAGTTTTGTGTAAAAAATGGTTCAGCAGTTTTTTTTATAAATGGATGGAAAATATTTGTCTGTGCGATCTCATAAGAGATGCAAAGCCTACAAATATTTTTCAAAATTTTGCTATTTTATTATTCAACCCACAAACATTTGAATAATTAGTAACATTATCTGCATTTAATCTTCAATAAAAAAGAAGTCTTGAACATAGCGGGAAGCATAACAGCATACTGGCCCGCCATTAAGAGTGTCAGGAGGGGTCATTCCACCCCCACCTCCCTCTATCTGTAGGAAATCAACAATTTACTTGCAAGTGGACGTTTGGGTATAACTTGCATTGAGTACACACTCTCCCCTCCCCCACGAAAAAATTCGAAATGGCGGTCTTGACATTATGTGTTGGAAACATTGCAATGTTCAGTAAGTAACAGCTCCTAAGCCAGGACTAAGGCAGAACTACATGCAATGGAACGCAGCATGGTGAGGTTTTATTCGTAAATTGATGGCAAAGCTTGGGTACTTAGCAGTAAGTATACTTACTTACTGCTTTGCCCAAGCTTTGCCTTCACCCAGCTTGGCTTTTACCCAACCCTTGCCTTCAATTTATGAGTGGTCATTTTCGATGTGTTTCAAATAAAATTACAGTGATTTCTTAAAGAATAAATTATGTTTTCTTAATAAAACTCACCAAAGTATGGAAAAAAACATAATCTATAAATTACTTTTATTCGATAATATATGGGCAATTGGACGTGTAACTGACTAACATTTTTAGAGCAAAACAGTGCGTATTTTGCAACATTCAACGCAAATTAACGATGTGCAAACCATTTTTTCTCCAGGGTCATTGAATTTTTTAAGCTGAATTTAATGGTATATAGTTGAATTCTCGAAATATATTTTGGTTGATTTTTAAAAATTTGTTAAAAACACGGTAACTGACTGACATTCAAAGAGTACCATGTCAGTCAGTTACCGTGTTTTTAATATTTTTTTTTTTTTTTCAAATCATCCAAAATGTATTTCAGGGATTCAGTTGGATCATTAAATTTAGCTTGAAAAATACAATATTCCAGGAGAAAAGGTGGTTTGCACAACGTGTATTTTGCGGTAAATGTTGCAAAATACACAGTTTTTTTTTTTAATGTCAGTTACCTGTGGAGTTGCTGACTTGATACTTATGAAATTCATTTTTAATTTAGGAAGCAAATATGCCCTTTGGTCATTAAAGGGTTGACTACAAAGTTTACTGTTAAGAAATTTATTTTATGTGAATTAAAAGTTTTTTTTTTTTTTCCCCTGTAGTTTTTTGGATGGGAAATCTTAATTTTAATACAAAAGAACTGATTTTTCACCACGTGTCCCCATACTGCCGCGCAAAAATTCAAGGACTCAATCGTCGTCCCTTCGAGCACGGAGGTTATCTCTGTCGCATCAGCTCTTCGAGAGCAATAATAAGAAAGGACGCTCAATAAGAGATCCCATTAATCGGACTTCCGAAACATAGATCATTAGAGATGTGGCCGTAAGTGGCGCGACGGTCGTTTTCCAGAGACATGTTCGTCCGTCATTATATCGAAGATAATTATCCTGCAGTTTTTATTTATTTTTCTTCGCAGTTGGGATCTTCATTCCTTCACGGTTTTTGTAATTGGGGGTGTCCGTCTCTACAATTTCCCTTTATCGTGCGCTCGCATCTGTTGCGTCATCGGCACAAGCTCCGCCCCCTTTCGGACTACTCGTTATTAGAATGGTGAAGATTAGAAGTTGCGTGTTTGGCGATGTTGCCATTTTTCTGAGAAGTGACGGATATAATGCATCTGACGATAATGGCATAATAGATGAAATAATAATGCTGAGATAAATCTATTAAGAAGGTTTAATTGCAAATATACAAAGATTGATTGCGATGTGGTTAAATTATTTGCCTTTTTGTGAAGTTTCATTTCATTGCAACTTTACGGTGAAGACATTAAGTTTTGTTTTTTTTTTTTGAGAAAAATCAAAGTTTAAAAGGTGTACAGGTGTACACATTTACAATCGGGAAGATTAATTAACAGTCTCTTTGACCCCTTTTATTTCGAAACGTTTTCAAATCTTTTACTTTTCAAACCATACTAAGAACTTGCTGACATTTGGAATATTTCTCTAGCTTCATGTTTTTTTTTGTGTGTGGGGGGGGGGGGCGTGCTACCGCTTAAAAGTTTGTTTCCTAAACTCTAAACTCAATTTATGAAGAATAGTATTTTGCTGTATGATGCTTTGCGCCACAGTTTGAATTGCAAGTCACTGAAGTGGCAATTATTTCATTACTTTCAAGTCAGCAGCTCATACGATGATGCGATGTGAAAGTCATGAAATGGAGTGCAGTTCAGATAGTGATGCGATGTGAAAGTCATGAAATGGCGCGCAGTTCGCACAATGATGCGATTTGAAAGTCATGAAATGGTGAAAATACCGCGTAAAAGTCTGTTTCCTAAACTCTAAACTCAATTTATGAAGAATCGCAATTTGCTATATGATGCTTTGTGCCACAGCTTGAATTGCAAGTCACTGAAGAGGCAATTATTTCATTACTTTCAAGTCAGCAGCTCACACGATGATACGAAGTGAAAGTCATGAAATGGAGTGCAGTTCAAACACAGATGCGATTTGAAAGTCATGAAATCGCGGAAATAAAGCGTAAAAGTCTGTTTCCTAAACTCTCAACTCAATTTATGAAGAATCGTAATTTTCTATATGATGCTTTGTGCCACAGTTTGAATTGCAAGTCACTGCAGTGGCAATTATTTCATAACTTTCAAGTCAACAGCTCAGACGATTATGCAATGTGAACGTCATGAAATGGAGTGCAGTTCATATAGTGATGCGAATTGAAAAGTCATGAAATCACGTGCAGTTCGTACAATGATGCGATGTGAAAGTCATGAAATCGCGTGCCACTCATGCAATGATGCGGTTTGTAAGCAAAATACGGCGAGCAATTTATAAATGATGGAAACTGTTAGGTCATAAATGGAGTGCAGTTCATACAATGATGCTACATGAAAATCATGAAATGGTATGCAGTTTATAAAATGGTGCGATTTGAAATTTATGCAAACTGGAAGTCATAAATGGCGCGTAAAAATCGCAGAAAGAAGGATATTTATTTCATAACGAGGAGCAGTGAATTGTGTTTTTCGGATTAAATACTGAGCGATAGATTTTTTCCGCGTATGTTTTTGAGCCCTATCAATATCAATTCACTTAACAGAAGAAAAAAAAAATGTGTCTTGAAAACTTGGAGACAATGTTGGATTTTCTGGTTTTTTTAAGGCACTCATAACAAAAATCCCTTCTCCTAGGAAATCGAAGCATGACGTCATAGCCATCCCCCCTTCCCCAAGTGGTTCTTTTGCCCAAGTGGAAGGATTACAAGTGCTTGAGGGAGAATTCGCTCCCTAATCCCCGCCATTTGTCAACCCTCCCGCAATATTGCTTGACTCATTCGCGGGGATTAAACTCCCTGCTCCATCCCGGAGAAGAGGGGAAAAGGGATTTTTTAAAAAGCTTTTCGAGTGGGAGATGAAGCGAGGAACCCGGGAATCAGTTTTATTCGAGTCAATCTGCGAAGTTTTTAATAAAAACCCGAGGACGAAAGTGACGTTAGTTGGAAGGCCGTAACGGTATTAGAAAAGTTAAACCCGAGCTGCTTTTTAGGAAATTTAATTTTGATTTTGAATGAGAGTCGAAAATTTGCAGTTTACATGCTCTTAGGCTCCTTATTAGATTACGGAAGAATTTTCGTTCGGTAAATAGAAGATGAAAACGAAGCTTCAGCAGTCGCGTTAATCCTTCATCTTCCTTCATATTTTGGATGCACGAAATGAACAAGGTTTCCCGTTTATTTCAGTTTTTTAAAAGATAGAGCATTTAAAAATGTAACTAAAGCAGGTTATAAAAATCACAAAGTTTCGAAATTAGATGAAGAACAATTAAAATTACCAAATGAAGAAAACATTTTAAGACACATTACATTGCAGAGGAATATAAATTTGGTAAACAGCGAAAAATAATGAGATTGAAATAAAATAAAAAAAATAAATAAAATTAATTTTAATTTTGACATCTTGAATTCAAATTATGTTTTTCGCAATCACTAGTGTGTGTATGTAGGCGTGTGTGTTTGTGTGGGGGGGGGGGGTATGTGTTTGTGCGTACGAGTTATGTGTATTTGTGTGTAGGCATGTGTGTTTGTGTCTGTGGGGGGGGATAGGTGTATGTGTTGTAGGCATATGTGTTTGTGTGCAGGTAGTGGTAGTTGTATGTATGCGTGTGTATGTGTTTGTGTATGTGTTTGTGTGGATGTGTGCGTGTGTAGTTGTGTATGTATGCGCGTGTGTGTAGGACATGAATGCAACCTGGAGACGGCTTTCGCTAGAGGTGCAGCATCGTGAGGAGCCCGTCGACCGTGATGGTGCGGAGGGTGGCGGTGGGAAAAATCAAAGGAACGTCAAAAACAGTCAATTGAGAACAATAAGCAATCGTGATCGCTCAATAAACAAAAAAATAAAAAATAATCGAAACAAACATTGTCTGTCATATTGTAATGTTCCATCTTCCATCATATTAAGGAACATATGAGGATCAGTCAATAAATAACGAGACAGAGGCTATAAAACAGATTTTATTCGACATTCTTCAAAAATTCTGACTGAAATTGTTTAAACACTTATCCCACTGGGAAATGAGTCGCGTAATTCCGTGCTCATAAAAGTCCTTTGGCTGTTGCTGGCACTAATTACGCACGCACTCCTTTACTTCATAGTCCAAATGAAAGCGATGTCAACAAAGTGCCTTCCTGAGTTCCCCAATGATGTGAGATCACGTGGGGATAGATTTGGACTATAAAAAGGGAGTGGTTGACGATTTCCCACTTAAATTTCCGTAAAAGTTTTTTTTTTTTTTTTTTTTGCATTAGCTGTGTGTGGTTCCGTTTAACTTCCAATTGCTGCCATCTTGTTGCATGACAACACCACACCACAGACAGCCAATGAAAAAGAAGAACTTTTACGGAAATTTAAGTGGGAAATCTTGAACCATCCCTCTTATTGTCCAGATCTATCCCCATGTGGGGGAACTCAAGAAGGCGCTTCGGAGACATCGATTTCATTATATTAGGGTCGGTCAATAAATAACGAGACAGAGGCTATAAAACAGATTTCATTCGACATTCTTCAAAAATTCTGACTGAAATTGTTTAAACACTTATCCCACTGGAAAATGAGTCGCATAATTCCGTGCTCATAGAGGTCCTTTGGCTGTTGCTGGCACCAATTACTCACGCACTCCTTCACTTCATAGTCCAAATGAAATCAATGTCCCCGAAGTGCCTTCCTGAGTTACCCAAAGATGTGGTATCACGTGGGGATAGATCTGGACTATAAAAAGGGAGTGGTTGAAGATTTCCCACTTAAATTTCCGTAAAAGTTCTTTTTTTTTTGCATTGGCTGTCCGTGATCCCGGTAAACTTTCACGTGCTGCCATCATGTTGCACGACAACACTAGACTAGAGATCCTAAATACGGAGAGATTGGACAACTTCGGAACGGCGGCCATCTTATGTCCAAAGATGCTCGCTCCCCGTAGAGCGTAATGCATCTTCTGCCCCAAATACCACGGTACATTGTATGGAGAAAATTAGAAGGAAGTTATGATATTATGAAATGCAATGTGCAGATCACAAATATCTGTTTGTTTTCCATCTTTTTGAACAAATTTTTGAGAAATAAAAATTTCTTTGATAGCACTATGACGATGCGAAACGATTGGGGCCGAATTGACAGACTTGCGCTCACTCCGTTTAATGAAAATACGAGGAGAAGAAAAATCAGTCTATTCTTTGAAGATTTCATGTCCTATATTCCGTGGGAAAGCTAAAAATTCATAAGGCGCAGCATTTCGAGCTGACAACACTTGGACTAAACATGGCTGAGATCGGCGCGCCGTTGTCCAATCTCTACGTATATAGGATCTGTACACTAGACAGATAGCCAATGTAAAAGAAGAACTTTTACTTAAGTGGGAAATCTTGAACCACTCTCTTTATAGTCCAGATCTATCCCCATGTTAACTCAAGAACGCGCTTCAGGGACATCGATTTCATTAGGACGATGAAGTAAGAAGTGCGTGCGTCATTGGTTCCAGCAGCAGCCAAAAGACTTTTATGAGCACGGAATTATGCGACTCATTTCACAGTGGGATAAGTTTTTAAACAATTTCAGTCAGAATTTTTGAAGAATGTCGAATAAAATCTGTTTTATAGCCTCTGTTTCGTTATTTATTGACTGACCCTAATATAATGAACAAGGTTTCAAATTTTTGTTTTCGATATCGCAAGGTGGGGAATTAAAAATTAATAATTTAAACAAGATATCTTAGGCTATAAACATAACAAAAGTTCCCAAATTAGAAAAACGATAATGAAGTACCAAGACAAAAGAAGAATCTTAATATACATTTATTACAGCGAAATTATACATTTGGTAAGCAAGCAGAAAAGGAAAAAGAAGCCAGTACCGTCCTTAATTTTTATTTTGACTGAGAATCGAAAATTTGCACTTTATTTGCTTCTAGTCTCCTCCTTCAATTATTGGGGAATGTTCGTTAGGTAAAAAAAGAAGATGAGAAGAAGTGAACGCGCGCGCGAAGTTTCGTCCCCCGCCCCCTTTTTTAAAAATCAAACGATGGATGCTTTAATAAATTAAGTAAAAAGAGGTTACCCACAAGTATGAAAATCAGAGGGGAAAAAAATGCCAAAAAAAAATTCTTTCAAGATACCTTTTGTTAACGGAGGAATGCTCATTTGGTAAAGAAAAGATGAAAAACGAAGTTTCAGCCGTCATTAATTCTCCACCTTCCATCAAATGTTGGCTGCCCGAAGCGAAGAAGGTATCCCATTTTTTTAAGAACCAAAGGTTGGAGGATTTAAAAATTTAATTAAAACAGGTTGTACCAGGTTATAAAAAATACAGATAGTTTTTTTTTTCAAAGTACATTATATGCATTACCGAAGAATGTTCACATAATAAGAAAAAGCTGAAAAGGAACTTATCCCTCCGAAATTTTCCACCTGTCGTAGTTTGGCTATCGAAATAAACAAGCTTTCCCATTTTTCCAAACTGAAGAGATATAGGTTTAAATAAATAAATAAATAAATAATAAGTTATTCCAGGTATGAAAATCACATAAATCCCGAAATTAGAAGATCGATTGAGTACCATGAAGGAAGAAGAATTAAAACACATATTAAATTACTGAGGAATGTTCATTTGTTAACATAAAACGAAACTTATTCTGTCGTTATCCTATATTCTCCATTGCATCCGTTGCACAAAATGAAAACGCCTTCTGTTTTGTCGAAATCAAAATGAGAGGGGGGGGGGGGTTAAAAATTAAATCATAACAGATTATTCGTGGTTATGAAAACAGCTTACTGTACATATATATATATATATATATATATATATATATATACATATATATATACAAACAATGTATATACATTTAAAAAAAACTACAGAAGACGACATTAGGCTTTAAAAAAGAGCTATATTGTCTTCTCATTTTCCGAATCTGCAGGGGAAAGTTTGCCAAATAACGAAATTGGAAGGTTGTATACTGACCTCCTGTGACTTTCCGTTGAGTCGCCCCGGGCTGTAATGAAATAATTTTAATGACTAAGAAAATATATATATATATATATATATATATATATATATATATATATATATATATATATATTATAGCTTTTTTTAATTTTTAAAGCCTAATGTCGTCTTCTGGTTTTTTTTTTTTTTTTTTTTTTTTCCAAATGAAAAATACCTTCTGAAGGGGAGTTGTGATCACAACAGTTCTTTGGTATGCATAAACAAGTGTATTAGAATTAATATTTATGTTACAACCAATGCCACTGGGGGGTATTTTCACCCCATGCCATCATTTGGTAGAATTCGGAATTTCGCACAATCGGTAAATTGAGAAAATTCTCCCCTCCCAAAACCTTAAGTGTCCTTTGAGCAATCAATAGCGCTTCTGGTTATTACTTGTGTCCTTTGAGCAATCAATAGCCTAAAAGTCTTGTTCTTCTTTATCTTCTTCGCTGGTACTACAGCCTGTTGCTGGACAAGACGATTTCCCCACAAAGTTTCCCCCACCTAACCCTACCCTGTGCAATGACCATCCATCAGTTCACTCCTACTACTTTTAGGTCCTTCTCCACCCCATTCAGCCATCTGACTGGGGGTCCCCCTCTTCGGCGTTTTCTTTCAATGTTGGAGAAAATGACTCTTTTTGTGGGAAACGAACACATCTTCATATCGAAATATGTGGCCCAGCCACCTAATGCGAGACGCCTTTATAATCTTTAGGGTAATGGCACCAATAACAGACAGGCTTAAGACATCACTTTCAGGTTAACTCAATTTTCTGAGCCTTTAATACAGTTAGACTTTTAAAACGTTTTTCTCTTTCATGCAACTGCCTCTCATCTAACGTTTGGCTGCTTCTGGAGTCTCTGAATTAGTTAATTCCATTTTTATTTGCTCAATAAAAAAGGTCCGACCCCCAGTAACAGACAAATTCTGATGATATCCAGCAACAAATAGGTTGAGGAAAGGGTGAGTAATGGACAAAAGTCCCCCTTGCTCTTCAAAATGTGCAAAAGTTCTTTATTTTTAGATCTAAAACCTTATTAACCCGGGAGAACTCGCATCGGGCCTCTCAGGCCCGGTCATTACAAAACTACGCTGCCAAAAATCACCCCTTCAACGGAAACGAATGAGGTTCACAGTAGCTGCGTTCGAGGTGACCTACATACTGACCACATGCTTTTCAGGAATGTACATTCCCCCTTTTCCCCAGAAAATTCCGGTTAGGGCCTCAGAGGCCCGGAGCGAGCGCTCACGTTTTTCATTTCAGATTGTGAATGTAAAGGAAGAGGTTGAGAAGAGCATCGCTATTTAAGCTACAAAGATGAAATGAAGAGGTTGCAGACCTTGTTGGTTGAGGTTTCAACCGATGAGAACTCCCTTAATGAAGATGATGAATAAGAAGTTGACACAGAACAGTAAAGCGATTATCAGTCGCGCTTAGAAGAAGATTTGGATTCATGTATCATAAAACTTTCTTAAACCTTACTTTTTAAAACATATTTTAGAGGCTGTTTATCTATTTATAATTCAGTGTTGAAAACACATTTTTTTTTCTATTTTGCAAACTTAATTTACTGAAATAACCACTCCGGGCCTACGGAGCCCCACGCGAGCGTTCGTGTGACGAAAAGTACCGCGAGTTCTCCCGGGTTAAATTTAAATGAACATGAAACACCGGCAGACCTGTTCATAACCTTCCTCCACTGCCTTGTAAATACCAACTGGATCATAAAATTCACTCTTATAACACTAGATGGTTGCACCGTATTCATGGGTCGCAGCAACATCAGTTTTATCGTCTAATAGGCTTATTATTTGAATCCAGACTCACAATTGTCTGTTACTGTACCCTAACCCTTGTCTGTTACAGGTGCTGTTACCCTAAGATGTTAGGTTCATCAAACTTTTTGTAGAGTCTTCTTAGGGGCAATTAAAATGTGAGTGAAAAAGAAAGAAAGAAACTTGTGTCAAAAACTAGTTTAGGATAACCGAAATTATTTAATAAAGATCAACAAACTGACGAAAATAGGAAACAAAATCAAGTATCGTGTGTACAAAATTAATCATTTTCGTGAAACACTTCCTGTCTTTCTTTTGTCTAGTCTCTGTGAGATAATAAAGATCAATGTTAACAAATCATTAATGACTAAATAAAAATAAATAAATAAATAAATGAAAAGGTCATTTACAAAATAAATCATCGTCTCCAAACACATATTCCATACAGGAATATCCTTTTTATTTATTTTTTTCTCTCTTGTCTAATTTATGCAAGTCAAGTAATCAATTCGTTCTGGAAATTCATTTGATTATGGTCAATGTACTGAGTCGCCTTCTTCGGTGATTCAGCACGTATAGTAATTGAAAGAACTAGTATTTATTTGATGAAGACGATTAATTTCATAAGTATGGGACCTTTTATTATTATTTTTTCTTTCTTAGTTTGTTATTTTCTATTTATTAATAAATTGTTTACATTAATCTTTATTATCTCACAGCAACCAGACAAGAAAAAGAAGGGGAGTTTTACATGGAGATGATTAGTTTTACACATGTAGAGGGGCTTGACTTTTTCTATGTTTCTTATGTCAGTTTTTTACTTTTGTTGACTAATTTTTACCATCTCAAACTTGTTTAAAGCAACCCATTTCGTTTTATTTGCATCTTCATAATTTTTAATTACAGTCTTAGGCTATTGCTTTCAGTAAAAAGAAAAGGTAGGCTATCTTTTTTCAAAAAAATTTACAGTTTACATGACATTTATATAAGGCAAATTATGGTTTTAGGTCTACAGTAGCATTAAAATTTCTTTCCGCATTTAACTTAGCTATAAGTAAAATAGTTAACTACATTTTGAGTTTTGAAAATTTTTTATTTGCTTAACTTATGTTCTTATTAAAAATCATTATATTCCAATTAACAACGGTTTACCTTCTCTATTGAATTGAAATGCAATGAATACAAATTAAATTGAAACAGCTCCGAAATTTAAGGCACAATGAAGAAAATGCAGAACACCTTGTTTATTTTTGTGATCTATGTAAGCAACAGACATCGAATAATATCTTTGCAATATTCCAATGTTGCATCAGAATCTGTACTATATCCGTAGAAAAGAATCCGCATTATAAATATATTTCTACAATATAAGCAACAAACACCGAATAATATCTTTGCAATATTCCAATGTTGCATCAGAATCCGTACTATATCCGTAGAAAAGAATCCGCATTACAAATATATTTCTACAATATAAGCAACAAACACCGAATAATATCTTTGCAATATTCCAATGTTGCATCAGAATCCGTACTATATCCGTAGAAAAGAATCCGCATTATAAATATATTTCTACAATATTCTGAAACAATTTCAATGCGAAAAAATGGGTCATGTGTGGGATATAAGTTGTTATAAACGAAATATATTGCACACCACTTTTCATTCTTGCAGGAAGGGAAAAAAGGCATTCTTTGCGGCACTTTTATTCTGAAAAAGAATGTTTTTATAACAGAGTGGGAAAAACTAAAAAATTTCCTCCTCGTGAAACCTGAACAGGTGTTGCCACTTCTTTTTTTAAATTCTGAAGGAAGAAAAACTTGTTTCATTAATGTTGCCACTCAGTTTTCTCACTCTTTAAAAAGACTTAAAAGAGTTCAAGTTCGTAGACCGTTATTTTTAGATGAAAGAGAAGAAAAACTTTATCAAATTTTGTGCTCCAGTGGATATGACGCTAGTTAAAAGAATAGGTCCCGTGCAAATCACATGGCCAGCTGAATTACATCGAAGATTTTTAATTAAAGTAGAAACCTTAATTGTTAGACAATTCGCTGAAACAAATTTGAGCCTCATAGAATGCGTGACTCTCTTCACTGTAGCTTTAACTGAAACAAAAAAATTCAGACAGCAGAAAAAATTAATTGAGAATAAAAGTAGTACCTGAATGGGTGGTAGTGAAAAAATAGGATTGTTATGTTCCAGAAATATTTAATTTCTTGAAAACGCTTTTAAATTAATTAAAATATTTTTTTAACGAGCAATCGCCAGGAGGCGCACGATTATCTTATTTTAAGCCTCGCAATAGATTTTATCATTTCGAAAATCTTGATGAACCTAAGCCTTATCTGTAAATCTATTTTTCTTTTTTCTGAATTTGTTCAGTAAAAGAGGGTGTGGTTATGATTTAGTTGATCAAAGTGACGTTTTGCAAAATTAGTTAGGATCATGTACTATAGTAGTTAAAGCTGAGATTGGTAATTAAGAATTTCATTTCTAACTTAATTGGCAGCACAGGATAGCATCAATATGATCACAAGAATAATGTAAAAGATGTCGTCGAAAACTTTGTACGATAAAATGAGTAAAAATATGACGACGTGTATATATCTTTACTAATAATAAAGCCGAAAGTCTGGATCTCTGTCTGTTAAGCGCATAGCGCCTAGACTGTTCGGCCGATTTTCATGAAATTTGTCACAAAATTTGTTCGTAGCATAGGGGTGAGCACCTGGAAGCAATTTTTCGAAAACTCGATTTTGTTCTTTTTCTATTCCAATTTTCAGAACATTTCACTGAGCAAATTATCATGACGTGGACGAGTAAATTACCAAATTATCATAACGTGGAACCTAACATGGGCGAACAAATGAACATAGCAAATTGGCGATAAATTCATCATCCACTAATATACAGGCGAAGCAAATGACCTTTTAATTTTCTACTACGGGCAAATCCGTGCGGGTACCGCTAGTGTACAAATAAAAGCATTAAAGAGTTTAAAAACTATGCAAGCAGCTGTTTAGGGGTTATAAAATCAAACCCATTCTTCAGTGCATAAAAAGAGCAATGTGTATTTATATGTACAAAAAAACGAGCTGATGTGTGCATCACATGACTTCCTTTTACCCAAATTTAATGTCATTTTCTCATTATTGGTAGTTTTAATATGATTCAATACTTTACTCTCTAAATATCACCAACAGAGGCCAAATTAAAACGAGATTAAAAAAAATATTTTTAAAAAAATTGCCAAATTTGTCACCAAGTTGGCGACAAAACTTTTGGACCAAAAGACTGGCGATATATCGCCAAGTGTCCGCCAAATTATAACACCACTTGAGTTTACATCGAAATTAACAATGATTTCCCCCCAAAAAGGGGCAAAAGACCCCTTTTGGAGCATCCGAATGCAACCAAAAAGAGAGGTGCACAACTAGACCCCACTAGGAGTCTAAATACCAAATTTCAACTTTCTAGGACAGTCTGTTCTTGAGTTATGCGACATACATACACACATACGCACATACGCACATACATACGTACGTCACGAGAAAACTCGTAATTAACTCAGGGATCGTCAAAATGGATATTTCGGGTGTCTGTACGTTCTTAGGCACATATCCACGTGTGGTCGGGTCGAAAAAAAACTCAAGATTCATTCGGGGGTGAGAAAAATGGAAATTAAGGCCGATGTTTGAGTGAAATTTTTTTCGCGAATACAATACTTCCTTTTTTGTAAACGGAAGTAAAAAAAAAAGAATTTAAAAAGAGTTTAAAAACAGCAAACCAGCTGTTTCGGGGTTATAAAATAAACAAGAATGAGTTTTGGGATTGGTTAACTCGTATAGGTCGTTACACTCTGTTAATGATTCAATGATTGGTAATGGTACTACGAACTATACAGTACGAACTATGCGTATCGCTTACATGAAACTATACAACAGAGATGCACCGAATACCATATTTTGTCGAATACCGAATGCCGTATATTCAGTTTAAACTCTAACTGAATATTCGGCCGAATACCGGATATCTGGTTAAATGTTTAAAACTGAAATATTTGTAATTTTATTTCATGCCAATTTAAAGCAGTTTTTCTATTTTCTGTCTTTTGTGAAATTTAAATGCAGTGCTATTAAAAGTCCTAAATTTATCTACATTAAAAGCATAATTATAAAATTGATATAAATAAATGAAATAACTCATTCCAAAAGCAAATTAATAATAAATGGCAAATTTGTGATTTTAATCATTTGTCATTCAAAACCTTATTAAACCAATTTTTATAATGAGTAAAAAAAGGTCTGGTGAATAAATGAAAATAAAGATTTGAAACGAGGAAGGAGCGCAGCAAAAAATTAAAAAGAATAACAAAAAAGAAAAATGGGCGATTTTAGACGAGCAATTTAGAAAGAAAAATATTTCTTTTTAAAGAGTTAATCTCAGGGAGCTACGAAACATATTACCTGCAATAATTAAGCGCTGAATGACTTGTTTTCCCATTACACAATCTAAAGATTTGGATGAGTTCGGGAAGACACGCTACTAAAGTGTTCTCGTTATGTCTTTAATAACATCTTCTCATTTAGCTAAAAACGTTTGATATTTTTCACGGCTGAAAACATCAAAGCAATTCCCGGACTAAATTTTCATAGGAAAAGCTTTAACCAGAAGCTAAAAAAAAATTATAAATGTAGGCCCCAAAGAAACACAAAATTTGGTTCCGCTCGAAATTAGAACAGGTGTTGCCATTTTTTTTCTCTCAAAAACCCTTAACGAAAAAGGAATATTTCATTAACGTACTCTTCCAATTCGTGCGCCTTTTAAGTGGGGTAAAGGAAATAATCAAGTTTCGAAAACTTAGTTTCGAAAAAAGAATTCTTTTTCTGTTAAATTTTTAGCTCGAGTGGCCTCGGTGGCAGCGAAGGTGCGCATGGGCACAATCACATGGTCGAACGCACCCCTTTTATCGCATCGAAGATTTTAATTAAGGTCGGAAGCGTGGAGGGCGCTGAAACAAAGCTGCGACTCGCAGAATGTGTGACTCACTTTTTGGGCTTTTTCTCTTACTTTGAAATTGGAACGAGACGCGAAAACCTTTTCTAGAATATTGAAAAAAAAAAAAGTAATTTCGCATACGAAGCGGGTAAAAGAAAAATAAAGAAGAAAAAAACTTTCAAATTCAAAAAAAATATATATATTTTTTGTTTCTTAAGTGCTTCATTTCTCCCTGTAAGATCTTGATTATGATGACTGAAGCGGTAATCTTGTTTGGCGTAAAAGGCGTCGTAATTGGCATAGAATTTTCTGTAGAAAAAACAGTTTTAGCTTAGTAATTGTTTTAAGATAATGCATTCAAATTTCTAATAACTAGCTACATTGTTTTGAGCATTTGAAGAAATTATTTTTTTCGTAATTGAATTTCTTTCAATATTTTGAATGCATTTTTATCTGGTAGAATGGTGTGTGTGTGTGTGTGTGTGTGTGTGACAAACCATCATTTTAATATTCCTCATATATATAATGGAGTTTTTTCCTTCAGTCAAAAGTACTACTTTTAGTCACTGAAATTGATAGAATGAGCAAAAAAAGTAGCATGGACCCAGAAAACACTTTAATTTTCCCAACAGTTATTTTTTAATTAATTTTTTAAAATGTCCGATTTTGAAAACAAGGCGTGGTCTTTATGACGTCACAAATGATGCAATTTGGCGCATCTTTCTACCACGTTTCCACGTTATGATAATCAAGCAGCGAATTAAAATTGCTCTCTACGCTTGCTATCAACCTTATCGTTGCCAATAGACCTTGAGTAAAGATGCGAATTAAATATTTTTCTCCGTGAATGGATACACTGAATGGCATTTCATCATTTGTGATGTCATCGCCAAGAAATGTAAACAATGAAAGCTCACCGATTTAAGTAATTTTTTAAAAATATTAAACTTGAACAAATTATTTAAAAAATGGTCAGATCCTATATTTTTAAGCATGCTCTTTCAGAAAAAAATACTAATTTTGGAAACGACCCCATTGCCGATGATCGAGAAACTCGCGTGTTTCAATAATGAAACTCGCGCCACGGCATGATCATTCGATAATGTGTTTTGGTAATGTTTAACATGCAGGGAAAGGCTTTATTGTGACAGGGCTGAACTCGATCCGGTCACTGAACTGTTTTAGTGGTAAGGCTGTGTCATTTCAGAGGAATGAAGAAACGAAAAAGGGTCCACAATGAACGCTACCAACTGGAGTTTAGAGTTCATCCACTGGAGTGAGGGTTACAATTTCAACTATCAAAATATCACCAAATTGCTTTGTTCAAATGTAGAAGAAATTTTCACCCGTCGACGGACGATTTTCTAGTAATATTAATAACTAGTGGTACCCGCACTGCTTTGCCCGAAGTAGAAAACTAAAAGGTCTTTTGGTTCGCCTGTATATTTACAAATAATGTATTGTGAATTTCTCGCCATTGGCTTGCCCATGTTACGGTTCCACGTCATGATAATTTCGTAATTTACTCGTCCATCTTATGATAATTTTGCTCGGGAAAATGTTCTTAAAATTGGAATAGAAAAAGAACAAAATCGAATTTTCTAAAAAACGCTTCGAGGTGCACACCCTTATGCTACAAACTAACTTTTTGCCAAATTTCATGAAAATCGACCAAACGGTCTAGGCGCTATGCGCGTCACAGAGATCCAGACAGACTTTCAGCTTTATTAGTAACTAGTGCTACATGCACGGCTTTGCCCGTAATAGAAAATTATAAGGTCTTTTGGTTCGCCTAGTATATTTACAAATAATGTATGGTGAATTTTCTCGCCAATTGGCTTGTGCCCATGTTACGGTTCCACGTTATAATAATTTCGTAATTTACTCGTCCATCTTATGATAATTTTGTTCTTAAAATAGAACTAGAAAACGAACCACATCGAATTTTCGAAAGATCACTTCGAAGTGCACAACCCCATGCTACAAACTAACTTTGTGCCAAATTTCATGAAAATCGGCTGAATGGTCTAGGCGCTATGCGCGTCCACAGAGATCCAGACATCCTCCGGACATCCAGACATCCTCCTGACATCCAGACAGAGAGACTTTCAGCTGTATTATTAGTAAAGAAATCAATCAAACTTCATTAACATCACGCATAACGTTTTTTCAGTAAGCGGCTGGTGGTGTATTTCATGTACGCATAACGTTGTTACTTAACGTTGTTGTTAAGAAGTCGTCGCGCAATAAAATTAAAAAATCTATTGAACGAAGGCCTTGATTAAACACGATCTCGTGCGTCTTTTACTTTTCAACAATGAGGTGTTGCCATTCGGCAGTTCGTGTAAAAATAAATAAATAAATATATTTAACACTTGAAATACATTACAAATATGGATGAGGTGTTTCCTTGTATATTACTACAGATGATCATTACGGGGGAAAACTGAAAAAGGAACCGAAACGTCAATAGCGGCAAGTGAATCTAATAAGCAATTCGGATTGCTCAATAAAGATTTCTTTTTTTTAAATCGAATTTAAATTTTCTAGTGCATCCAGTCAATGGTGCACACACTGTGTTGTACCGATTCAAATCCTAAACTAGTGAAC
Organism: Uloborus diversus; assembly: GCF_026930045.1. Lineage (NCBI taxonomy): Eukaryota > Metazoa > Arthropoda > Arachnida > Araneae > Uloboridae > Uloborus > Uloborus diversus. Next base: position 13,271,259 of record NC_072737.1, read on the forward strand.
CAAGTGGGAAAATATATCTTTCCACGGACCACCAAGTCCAATGTTAATTAACATGACATTAAGTCATGCTCAGTGCTCGCTATAGTCATGATAATAAAGCTTGAGTCTCAACAATATAGGGAATGTCTACACGTTCAATCACAGCGAATGTCAACCGAATCTTTGAATGGATGTTTATCAATGTCAAAGGTATCTCTTGTCTTGATAGTGAATACATTTGTAATGGAAATTCCACGGACTGCAGAGCACAAGATTATACATTCAGCAGTCAAACTGCAGTTTCTAGCAGACAATTTATATAATAAAGGATAAATATTCATTGTTTTAATTGACTTTCGATACGTTTTTGTTTATGAATGTGATTTGTTTATCGTTTTGGTTGTATTATTCAACAAGCGGTAACCGCACGGCTTTGCACGTAGTTGGAAATTAAAAGGTCATTTGGTTCGCCTGTATACTTACAGTTAACCTCTACTATGCATTAGGGTTTTTTTGAGCAATCACGATTGCTTATTGTTCTCACTTGACTGTTATTGTCGTTCCTTTGATTTTTCCCACCGCCACCCTCCGCACCATCACCGTCGACGGGCTCCTCACGATGCTGCTCCTATAGCGAAAGCCGTCTCCAGGTTGCATCCATGTCCTACACACACGCGCATACATACACAACTACACACACACATACATACACAACTACACACACACATACATACACAACTACACACACACATACATACACAACTACACACACATACATACACAACTACACACACACATACATACACAACTACACACACATACATACACAACTACACACACACATACAAACACATACACACACATACACCTACACACACAAACACATACACACACGCATACATACAGACACCCACACACACACACACACATACACATAACTACCCACACATTCATGCCTGCACACAGAGACAAACACATATGCCTACACACACATACCCCTCTCCAGACATAAACACACATGCCTACACACACATACACATAACCCGTACACACATACACATAACCCGTACACACAAACACATACCCCCACACACAAACACGCGCGCCTACACACACACACTCGTGATTGCGAAAAACATAATTTGAATTCAAGATGTCAAAATTCAAATTAATTTTTTTTTCCAAGATATCTTCATTTTACAGCTTATTATAACTCAGCATGTAGTTTAACAGAAACCAGCCTTAGAAATATTTTTATAAAAGGGAAGGAATTTTCTCTTCATTGCTTAAAACGCAAAATAAGACATTTTTTCCAAAACTAAACACTATTCGAAACTCCAGCGCTCGAATACGCTACCGTGCGATGATTTATAATATTAAAGAAAAAGGTAACACTTTACGTTCCAAGTGTGTCTGTTGGTAAACATAGGCAGTTTGTTATGAGCATTTATTAACGCATTCGATGTATCTTAGATTGCTTTCAGCAACAGAAGTTGTTTCCTCTCGTTGTGGTATTCTCGAGCTTCTCAAAATAATGTTAGTTTTCATTATTTTTCTTTAAAAAGTGAGTTGACTGTCAGAAATGGCGAAATCGTAAACACAAGAAAACTCTGGATTAACAAATTCCGCATTTGCATGAATAAAAACAAATATGCTCGCCTGTTCAAAGCTTTTTTTTTTTTTTTTTGAAAGAGGATAACGTTGTCCAGGTAAAACGTCTTTACTGTTTTGTGTGAATTTGTAAGAATATGTTTTTTTCCCTTAAGCTAGAAATAAGGATTTAATAACATTAGCAGAAGAATTCGAGCTTTTATCTCCGCCCAGTTTTAAAATAATTAATTTAACTAACCTTATTATACAGCAGCATTTAGTTAGAATGGACAGTATGCAAAATATTTTCTTGAATAAATTGTCGCAGAACGAAATGAAAAATGTTTTACCGAGAAAGAAATTTGAAGCAAAAACAAAAGCCGAGAATTTTCATCATCAAAATAGTGTGCCAACTTTACTTGATTGCTTTCATTCTCAGCTAAAGAGTTGCACCAAAATTTGTTTAGGGTTATAATTTTAGTATTGTGCAAGCAAAGAACCCTTGGCGAGATTTTGCATGTCAGTTAAAACCATTTTTATTTTTTTATCATGAGTGGAATAAAATGGTAGAAAGATTACAGAATTCGATAAGTTAAAAGAAATACTGGTACATAGATCAATTAAAAAGAAAACTACCATTATATATCCGTGAGAATTTTGTTGATGATTTGCATAGCATGACAGAATTAAATCATAATTCAGAAATTAGAAACATACGAAACAGAAAAATTTTAAATTAACCGATTCGGCAATTTGAGAAAAGTAACTCAGCTACAAATGCAAAACAATTAGCGCTAGCCAAGCAAGGCAAAGAAGTATCATCTTCTTTTGATAATAATTCTTAATGTCACATGATTAAATTATCTAACAATAGTTGTTATTCTTGTCAGGTCAAAATTATTATTTAGTTTTTATTAAGAATTGATACATATTGAATTCAGGATTCATCGTGGAAATGGCTGCTTAGAACTACGAACTACGTAATTTGCATTAATTTATGACGTTTAGTAATGTTTCTTGAATTCTCATTTCCTTCTAAGAGGGCCTGAATATCGACAAGACTTTAAGAACTAATTAAAAAAGAATAAAACAAAAAAGTCATGCATGCAAACAAAAATTACTAGGCTTATTAGCATTTTCTACGCTACGGCGTGCGTTTGTTTTACCTTTTTCATCCGCCATTAGACGATGGCTGCAGTGCCCCCTATAGTTTGTTGGAGTTACGAATAGAAATAACGTAGTAGTAGCAATATTTTAATAATTTACTGAACACAATTCTTTAAAAACTTTGTATAAAATAAAAGTAGACGACTTTTTCTTAACAGTTAAAATATTTCAATTTATTTTTTTTTTTCAGTAAAAAAAGGATTTAGATTGCAAAAATAAGAACGTTTTTGAAAATGTTAAAAGAAAAAAAGTAATGAAAGAATCAACGTGAGTAAGAGACGTAACCATGGTAGCAAAAAGAAGTTAAATGGTATTTACTTTAGAAACTAAAATTATCTTTAACTTTTTGATTTTATTCTCTATCTGAACCATTTAGAATCGTTTGGCATGCTTGAGGTAAGCTTTGGAGTTTGGTTTTCTTAAACGATTCCTGCTGCTCTCCGAATGCTCGTAGGAACTTCGAACAAACTTCATCTGACGCAGAAATTTTCATGCTTTCAAATGTCCTAAAACTTAAAAAAATGGGAATGAAATATTTCTTACCCGATATTATAAAACTTATGAGAAATATGGGCTTAAAATTGGAATATAAAAATTGCAAATCGAAGTTTGAAAAATCACTTCGAGGGTCACACCACTATGCTAAAAACTAATTTTGTGCCAAATTTCATGAAAATCGGCTCAATGGTCTAGGCGTTATACGCGTCACAGACATCTGGACATGCAGGCAGAGTGACAGAGATCCGAACTTCCAGACTTTCAGCTTTATTATTAGTAAAAGATGCTAACTATTTTTACAAATAAATTTAGTTTTTTTTTATTATGTTTTAAAATATTTCAACAGGAGACCGTTTTCAATCTTGATTGTTTCGACCACCCAATTTCTGAATTGTTATAGCTTTTATCTTTCTGACTAAAGCTGCAATCCAAGATGTATCTGTAAGTACTTCAGCGATCAATTTTTATTAATATCACTCCTGCCGTTTTTGAAAGAAATCCAAACAGTAGATTGTACTTCGAAAAACGGGAGAAAATATACCGATTTTACACTGAAAATATTTTGAGACTTATGAGAAGTTTTTTTTAAATTGCACTTTACTTGGAGACACTTTATTTTTAGTCAAAAGTATTACAAAATTTCGTCTAAACATTTCCTTTTTTTGGGGGAGAGAAATGAAATACCTGTCAAAAGTGGCCAACTGGGTTGTTTCCTTCAGTCAAAAGTACTACTTTTAGTCATTGAAATTGATAGAATAAGCAAAAATAATAACATGGACCCAGAAAATACTTTCATTTTCCCAACAGTTATTTTTTAATTAATTTTTTTAAATGTCCGATTTTTCAAACAAGGCGTGGTCTTGATGACGTCACAAATGATGCATTTTGGCGCATCTTTCTACAGCGTTTCCACGTTATGATGATCAAGAAGCGAATTAAACATTGCGCTTATCAACCCTATCGTTGCCAATACACGTGAGAAAAGAAGCGAATTAAATATTTTGCTCTGTAAATGGCAAAACACTGAATGGCATTTCATCATTTGTGATGTCATCGGCAGAAATAATAAACAATGAAAACTCACCGATTTAAGTTTTTTTTTTTTTTAAATATTAAACTTAAGCATATTATTTAAAAAATGGTCAGATCCTACGTTTTTAATCATGCTCTTTCAGAAAATAATACATTTAAATTTTTTGGAAACTATCCCATTCCCATGGTAATACAGATATAAAATTTTCTTAAAATTAAAATAATTCCTTAAATTTAAAAAAAAATTTGAGCAAAACCACCAAAAGAGTTCACTAATTTTAACTACAGTAATGAGGTACTTTTGAGACATTAGGTGTCAACTGCAATGAAATTTGAAGTTTTAAAACATCAAAAAGTCAGTTGAGTCAGTCACTGACTTAACTGACCTTGACCCTGGTTACACATAAAATGCAGATATGAAAAGGCCAAAAAAGTTGCGTATTGTACTGAATTTAAGTCCCATTTCAAGCACCAAGGAGACATTTTGTTCTAATCTTCAAGAATACTTAACTGACCTTTTGAGTTTTGTGTGAATATCATATTTCATCACAGTAAACATCTCCTAACATTAAAAAAAAAAAAAAATAATAATAATTTGAATTCTGAAATTTTGAATTCAAATTATGTTTTTCGCAATCACGAGTTGCGACAGGACCCTACTCATTGGTTACTACCCTACTCACTTGTTTCTAGACACGGCTCCTGTCCTTCCAAACCTACCTCACCTCTTGGGCGGTTACGTGTGTACAGTTGTGTATATGTAGGCTTTTGTGTGTGTGTAGATCTGTGTATATGAACGTTGGCGAGTGTGTATGTGTGTAAAGGCGCGAGTGTGTATGTGTATGAGCGTGTATGTGTGTAGGACATGGACTCCACCGACTAGGAGCGGCTGCCTGGGGGCGGAGTCGCGCCTGCAGGTGACGGTGGGGGTTGAAAAAGGCACGGACACCAAAGACGGTCAAATGAGAACAATAAGCAATCGTGATTGCTCAAAAAATTAATTTGAATTTTTGGCATCTTGAATTGAAATTATGTTTTTCGCAATCACGAGCGTGTGTGTTTGTGTAGGCGCATGTGTGTGGGTGCGTGGGTGCGTAAGTGTATGTATGCATGTGTGTGAGTGAGTGTTGTGTACGTGCGTGTGCGTGTAGGTGTTCGTGTGTGTGTGTGTGTGTAGGCGTTCGTGAGAGTGTGTAGGCGTTCGTGTGTGTGTGTAGGCGTTCGTGTGTGTGTGTAGGCGTTCGTGTGTGTGTGTAGGCGTTCGTGTGTGTGTGTAGGCGTTCGTGTGTGTGTGTAGGCGTTCGTGTGTGTGTGTAGGCGTTCGTGTGTGTGTGTAGGCGTTCGCGGTGTGTGTGTGTGTAGGCGTTCGCGGTGTGTGTGTGTGTAGGCGTTCGCGGTGTGTGTGTGTAGGCGTTCGTGTGTGTGGGACATGGACGCCACCGCCCAGCAAAAGTGGATTTCGGGGAACAGTGCTCAGGACCAGCCGCGCCGCCGCCGGTGGTGCTGCAGGCCTGGTCCAAGCTGAAAAAGGCACGGACGCCAAAAACGGTCAAGTGAGAACAATAAGCAATCGTGATTTCTAAAAAAAAAAAAAAAAAAAAAATACTGCAACAAGAAGAATATTTCAGTGTTTTTGCTGAAAATTTTAAACTTTTGAGACCATACCGCTAGCAGGAGATATTATTTGATTTAAAAAAATGTAAAAATATGCACCCATCCTTAATGTCTATGGAGATTGGTCTCATTTGGCAGGTTTTTCGTTTCGCTCTGTAGAAAAAGTGCAAAACGAGGCACCCTCACACCTCTACCTACACTTTAAAACTTTAAACAGCATGCACTTTGCATAATGAATCTGAATGTTCCTGACACACCAAGGGCAGCCAGGAATACCTTCTGGAGAGGGTTTTTTTGATCAAAAATACCTTCTGAAGGGTTTTTTGGATCAAAAATACTCTCTGGAAAGTTTCTTTTTTTTTTTGATCAAAATATCGTCTAGAGGGTTTTTTTTAAAATCAAAAATACCTTCTGGAGGGGTTTCTTTGATCAAAAATACCTTCTAAAGGGGTTTTTGGATCAAAAATACTTTCTGGAAAGCTTTTTTTTTGATCAAAATATCGTCTGGAGCGGTTTTTTTTAAATCAAAAATACCTTCTGGGGGGGGGGGGTTTCTTTGATCAAAAATACGTTCTGAAATTAGTTTTTTGATCAGAACAGCCCTTTCATATGCATAAACTACTGTATTAGAATTTGCATTTATGTTAAAACCAATGCCTCTGGGGGGTGTTTTCACACCCGAACTCCCCCCCCCCCTTCGCTGCGCCACTGTCCTGACATAATAATATTGAAGAGCAACAAATGAACAGATCACCTTTTCATCATGGCATCGAATCAATCTTCTGGCTTTCACCCAGCCACATAGCACGTTGCAATATGTGTGGGCGCATGTTCAAACATTAAGTTTGCCTACGTACGAGTATCACTCATACTTATTTGTAAATTTCTGAAAAATCGAGGGGCGGCACCTGAACCGCCCAAGCATCCATAAATGACAGGCCTTGATCAGAATATACGAATGGCGAATTTCATCTCTACATAGTATAAAATGAAGTGTCTAAAAAGCGTCTGTTTGTTTGAACGCACAAAAATCGAGAACTACCCGGCCGATTTCGCTGAAATTTTCACAGTATCTTTCTTTCAGCATACCGGAAAGGTTTGCAGACCAGTTCGAAAAAAAAAAAATTCGATGATTAGTTCTTTTTTTTAATTCCAATTAAGGCTCAATTTTCACATAAAGTCCGGAATTTGGGGGTAAAGTTCGAAAAATATCGCATCTATTTAAAAGTTGTTAACGATTTTATTTTCGCATTTCCACGGTTACGCTTTTTGAATCCCTTGTTTCTTTCCATCTTTCTCACTTTAATTTCTTAAACTTATTTCATTTCGTGTTTCCATGGTTACGCTTTTTAAATCCATCTTTCTCATTTTAGTTTCTTAAAATTATTTTCTGCCGTCATTGCTAGGAAGGGAATCCCTTGTTTATTTCCATCTTTCTCACTTCCATTTCTTTAACTTATTTCATTTTGTGTTTCCATAGTTACGCTTTTTAAATCCATCTTTCTCATTTTAGTTTCTTAAAATTATTTTCTGCCGTCATTGCTAGGAAGGGAATCCCTTGTTTATTTCCATCTTTCTCACTTCCATTTCTTTAACTTATTTCATTTTGTGTTTCCATAGTTACGCTTTTTAAATCCATCTTTCACATTTTAGTTTCTTAAAATTATTTTCTGCCGTCATTGCTAAGGAAGGGAAACTTTGCATGATGTTTTTTTTTCCCCTTTTATTTACGCCTGATTGTTGAATATACGTCATTTGACGTAATTTTTATTTTCAAGGTAGACCGGACAAAGTCGGGCAACGCAGTTAGTCTGCTAATAAAAATACATGCTGAGTGAGCGTAATTTATTCTGTCCGAAAATAAATCCTTCAGCGCGTAAATTTCTCCAAGACCCCTTTAGACGACTTATTTTTTTTCTATTCCTCTGTCCCTGGCAGTTGTTTTCTTTGGAGGAAGGGGGTGGGGTGCGGGCTCTTCGAAATTACACGTCGGGAGCCGGGCGGCCGCAGACGGCAACAGGTGATTACGACGGTGGGCTACCGGAGAGGGGCAATTAGGGCCCCGGGGCCCCATTTCTTTCCACGAGGTTTTTCGGAAGCCGGTGATTTTCTGGGGGAATAATGCGACCGCTCTGGGGTACGGATCCTCTACGCTTCTTCTTCACCTCAAATGGCCTAATGAAAAAGATCATTTGGCTACCGGTGGATTGAAGATTCCGTGACGCCTTTTCAACGACGACACATTTTCCGTGGAGAGGAAAACCACGGAAAACCACAATTGTGCAGCCATGGGGGAGCATTACCACCAGTGTTGCCAGATTGGGGGAAATTTCCCCATTTTGGGGAAATTTAGTGCTCTCTGGGGAAATTTTGGGGAAATGGGTTTCGAGGGGAATTCTTTGGGGAAAAAAATTTTTCTTGGGGAAAACCTGGGGAAAAAAACTCAAGGCAAAAAAGAATTTTTTTTTCGTATTTAGATTCGCGTCAAGAAGTAGTAGTTACATTGTTTGTATCAAACAGCGTTGGTTTAGCTTTAATCAACTTTATGGAATTCGCATTTCGCATTATGTGGAATATTATGCTACGGATTTCGCATTAATGTTCTGCGTGAGTAACTAGTTGATGCGTGAAACGGGTAAAAATAAGTGTGATGAAGAATGTTCTTGGATAAATATATACAAGAATCATAGTTTAAATGTACATACAGAAGCAGAGTAGTAAATGCAAGTAGGAAAAAAAAACATTTGGCTATTTCTCATCTCTCGATCAGGTGCTTGTATTTATGACTAGCACTTGCATGACTTTGCCCGTAGTAGAAAATTAAAAGGTCTTTTGGTTCCCCTGTATATTTACAAATAATGCGTGGTGAATTTCTCGCCAATTGGCTTGCCCACGTTTCGGTTCCACGTTATGATAACTTTATGATTTACTCGTCCATCTTATGATAATTTTGCTCTGGAAAATGTTCTTAAAATTGGAATAGAAAAAGAACAAAATCGAATTTTCAAAAAATCGCTTAAAGGTGCACACCCCTATGCTACCAACTAATTCTTTGCCAAATTTCATGAAAATCGGCCGAACGATCTAGGCACTATGCGCGTCACAGAGATCCTGACAGACAGAGAGATATCCAGACAGAGAGACTTTCAGCTTTATTATTAGTACAGATAAAAAAAAAAGATATTGATAAAGAAGACAAAAGGGAAAAAAAGCAAAAATGGGAAGAAAAAAAAAGTTGGGGAATTTTATAAGAAAATTTGGCTATTTGGGGAAAAAAAAATTTTTCAAGAGACAAAAATATTAGAGGAAGTCGATTCATTTTCTGAAAATATTCGTGGAAAAATAATTTTTTGAATTTGGGGAATTTTGGTAGAAAACATCGCTTTTTGGGGGAAAATTGGAAGGGAATTGGGGAAATCTGGGTCTGACCATCTGGCAACACTGATTACCACCTCTGTTTATTAATGCCAGGATAGCTTTATACAGTGAAACCTGTGTAAGTTGACCACTTGCGGTTCACTACTTTAGTGATCAACTTAAACAGGTGGTTAACTTACAGAGGTTGATTTATATGAGAAGGGCTAATTCCGTGCCTGAAAAAAGCGGTCTACTTAGACAGGTGGTCAACTTACAAGGGTGGTCAACGTCACGGGTTTTACTGTACACGCTTCTCTCGAAGAGGCAATTAAATTAATACACTTTCTGAAAGGGCACGACAAAAGTTTTTGAAGACACTGGGCACGAAATTTATTTGGTGTCCCCCCCCCCCGAGCTTATTTTATAAACAGAATTAAATTAATACGCTTTATACTGTTTTTATGCAATTAAATTAATACACTTTTGCTGCTACATACTGCTTTTTTTATACGCTTAATACTTCTTTTATGCAATTAAATTAATACACTTTCTGAAAGGGCCCGACAAAAGTTTTTGAAGACACTGGGCACGAAATTTATTTGGTGTTCCCCCCTCCCCCCCGAGCCTATTTTATATGCAGAAGCAGTAAAATATTTTGATACTTGCGTATTAACATATCTGTACTAAATTTGGTGATGCAGTAAAACCTGTGAAGTTGACCACCCTAGTAAGTTGACCACCTGTCTAAGTTGACCGCTTTTTTCAGGCACGGAATCAGCCTTTATCATATAAATCAACTTCTATAAGTTGACCACCTGTTTAAGTTGATCACTAAAGTATCACCACAAGTGGTCAACTTACACAGGTTTCACTGCACCTCATATTACAAAAAATAGAAATGACATCATATTACGATAACTAAGCATGATAATATAAGATGTCGTCAAACTTTGCCTACTGGAAAAAGCCATTAATACCAAAATTATCTATGTTATAACTTTAAAAAGTGTTGTAAATATAGATGAAACTTGAAGTATTTTTGGGATTTGCGAAAAAGATTAAATTTTTACAAGGATTTTTTTTTTCTAGATTTAATATTTATATTTTGCTATAGTGCGATATGGAATGAGTCCAAAATCAAAATTTTACCTAGATTTGGTGCCCTGGGCCCGTTCCCTATGTGCCCATGCCTTAATCTGGCCCTGCTTTCTGAGCTTATTTGCCTCAAACCATAACCAAAATACATGGTACCTTTTATAGTTCACCTTCGCAAATACTTTTATAGTTCACCTGCAGTAGTGTCTGAATGACGCTCCTAGCGAACTTGCCGAGCCAGGATGTTCGTTAAATTAACACTATACTTTATTGTACGTTCTATGCACGAATTGAACGTTTAATCAAAACAAAACCGAATGTTTGGCGTATTTATAGTTCCGTTCTTGCAATCAAAATTCAAAATTATTATTTAAGTTAATATATATATTTTTTAACTCTACAAATTTGATCCGGACGAACGGAGGCCGGATAAACGAGTTTCTACTGTAGTTCTTTAGTTTCACGGCTGTCAAAAATACAATGTCCAGGCTAAAGTGATGTGTAGTATGTAGTAATATTAGATTTTTGTACGAAATCGTCAGTGATTAAGCTATTAGCTGTACTCATCAGTTTTAGTTTCAAATTCTGATTGTATTGCATGGTCTATTGACCACATATGGTAGTAGTGTGAAGGCTAGAGCGAAACTTCACATCAGTATTCAAAGGAGAGCCGATTATATTACATGATACATTGACCACATATGGTAGTATTGTGAAGGTGGAAGCGAAACCTCACATCAGTATTCAAAGGAGAGCCGATTATATTGCCTGATGCATTGACCACATATGGTAGTAGTGCGAAGGTGGGAGCGAAACTTCACATACGAGAGGGCCGATTATATTACATGGTGTATTGACCACATTTGGTAGTAGTGTGAAGGTGGAAGCGAAACCTCACATTAGTATTCAAAGGAGAGCCGATTATATTACGTGATGCATTGACCATATATGGTAGTAGTGTGAAGGTGGGAGCGAAACCTCACATCCGAGAGGGCCGATTATATTACATGGTGTATTGACCACATTTGGTAGTAGTGTGAAGGTGGAAGCGAAACCTCACATCAGTATTCAAAGGAGAGCCGATTATATTGCATGATGCATTGACCACATATGGTAGTAGTGCGAAGGTGGGAGCGAAACTTCACATACGAGAGGGCCGATTATATTACATGGTGTATTGCCCACATTTGGTAGTAGTGTGAAGGTGGGAGCGAAACCTCACATCAGTGTTCAAAGAAGAGCAAAGATTTTGAAAGGTTGAGTATCCTTGGACTCATTGTAGAGTCTGTCGTCTATCATCCAGAAGCAAAGGGCTGTTAGTGGAAAAAAATATTAAAATTTCGAGAAAACTAATGCAAATTTTTAGGAAAAACACCAATCTGTTCCGTGGCATCAGATGTTAGTGACCACTGACAGGTGCTGCTACCTAGCGTAGTTCAGAAAAACGCTCATGAAATCGATCATGAATTCAAACTTGTTCTCTTTTGCTTCAAAATCTTTCTTCTACAAAATATTTTGCTTCCGCTGTGCTCCCCCCCCCCTTTTATGGTTTATTTATTTATTTATTTTATTTTCCATCTTAGAAACAAAAACAAAAAATTATAAAAAAAGCAAGAACTGTCAAAATTTTCAGAACATAGTTATTTGTTTCACTTTGTATATCTGTTTATGAAACACTAGTGGTACCCGCACGGCTTTGCCCGTAATAGAAAAATTAAAAGGTCTTTTGGTTCGCCTGTACATTTACAAAAAATGTATGGTGAATTTTCTCGCCAATTGGCTTGTACCTATGTTACGGTTGTACGTTATGATAATTTCGTATCTCGCCAATTGGCTTGTGCCCATGTTACGGTTCACGTTATGATAATTTCGTAATTTACTCGTCCATCTTATGATATTTTTGTTCTTAAAATTGGAATAGAAAAAGAACCAAATCGAATTTTCAAAAAATCGCTTCGAGGTGCACACCCCCATGCTACAACCTAACTTTATGCCAAATTTCATGAAAATCGGCCGAACAGTCTAGACGCTATGCGCGTCACAGACATCCAGACATCCTCCGGACAGAGAGACTTTCAGCTTTATTATTAGTAAAGATTATGTAGCACAAGCAGTCACTTTTAGTTTATGTATTCATTCGTTAGATTTTAATAAATCAATTATTTTACTTAAACAAGTCATACTTGTTCAATGAAATTATTACCAAGTGTTTGTGACATCTCAAAATAGTTTAGGGTAAATAATGTAAGTCTAATTCATATCTAAAGCCTTGGTTTCCTAGAAGCGAACACGCCGATCGTCGGCGTCGCTCCACGCCGAGGCGAAGTCTTGATTCTTCTGCGCATGCGCGCCCGAGCTAAATTGACGTCGTGAATGGCCACGCCGGAATCCACATGACTTTGATTTCGGCGTCACGGCGAGGAGCGACGTCGAAGATCGGCGATTCGCTCCTAGAAAACCAGGGCTTAAGTGTTTCCTCGGGGAAAGTTACTGTGTACAAAATTCATCAAAATCTTAACAAAAACGCCAGCTTAGTTGTTAGATTTACATTAATTACCCCTCATCTGCTCTCAAAACCAGCCCTAGCAAAATTTTTACTTTTTCTCTCTCTTTTCTTTTTCCAATTTTTTTTTTCGCTGTCGCAAAGAGTCCTATAGGTTTTTGTTGTCTTTTTCTTTTTTTGCCCCCCCCCCATCCAACTTTTCAGTCTCAAGCGCCGCCTCTGCGTGTTATATGAGGTAATTTTGAAATTTTAAGTTCAGTTTCGTTTAATTGGCTGCTTTTCCGAAAACGGTAACTAGATTTTAGCGGGTTTTTTTAGTGATAGAAATGAAGAAGCGAAGAGCAAAGAAAAAGATGATGCCACCGCAAAAGAAATCTTTTCCAGGAAAAAAAAAAGATCATAAAAATCACAGCGGATGGTTGTTGCTTTAAGGTTGCGCAAACAACTTTTTCGCTCCGAAATTTCCATTCTCCCGCGAAAAATCCTCGCAAAAGAAGCATTTTTATCGCGATGAAAAGTCATGCCTTTCGTTTGTCATTTTTTCTCGCAAATAAAGTGGAAGGAGAAAATTAAATGTTAACATATCTTCCGCTAGTTTCCCCGCAAATGCATTTTAAACAAAGACTCTGACGCACCCACCGCCTGCAAAACAGTTTCTATGGCAACGGTCTCCCAGGCAACCGCGAGTTCCCCATAAACAAAAGAGCAAAAGGGGAAAGAGAAAAACCTCATTTTGCTGGAGACGCCGTATATGAGTTCTTGAATAATACAAGAAGCTAATACGTGCGGGGAGGAATAAACATATCTATAACGGGCGAAAGTCACGGGGGGAGAGGGGCGCTCCCCCCCCTCTGCCACGGCTCACGTGACTCCTGTTTTGTGCTCGGATTGTGGTCTGAGATGTCTGAGATTTACGATTTCGTCGGAGGGGATGGTCTGATTGAGTTGCACCGGAAGGCAAGATTTGAAAGGCGTTATTTTGAGAAGTCCAAGAGGTTTTTTTTTAGGGATTCACCTTCGAAAAGCGACTTTAGAACAACTGACTTTGTGCTGACCTTTCAAAGATTTTGTTTTGAGAAGTCTAAGAGCTCTTTTGAGATGATTGACCTTTGTGTAGGAGTCCCAGAATCGCGATTTTTGAAAAACTGACTTCGTGCCGGCCTTTTAAAGACAGTTTTGAGAAGTCCATGAGCTCTTATGAGAGGATTGATCTTTGTAGGAGTCCCATAACCGCCCCCCCCCCCTCTGATGTGAAATGACCATTTTTCTTCAAATGATCATCTTCAAATGCGTACACACCTTTTCAAAAAACCTATCAAAGTCTCTTTGGAATTAAGAACTATTCTCCAAATCATATAAAAAAATTAACAGTAGTTTTAAAACTCAAAATGATCCTTCACCTTTAACTGTATAGTTCATCGCTTAACACGCCAAGCAACCACGCTATTGTAACCCTGCCCCTTAGCGAGTAAAGAGGATTTTTTTCTGCAATTTAATATGTTTCGTCAAATAAACAATACTATAATAAAAACGTTATAAGGAACAATCACAACTGAATAATACAAATCAAATTATTTACTTAGATAAGTAACTATCTTCAACTATAAGAACAAAAACAAACGTTGAAGAAATAAATGAAACAAAACCCATTGTGTGTGTATGTGTGTGGAAAAATCATTCAAAATCAAATTAGCATTTAACTGATTTACCTGAATATCGAAAAAACAAAAAAAGCATTCAAAAATGAGTTCCCTGACCACAGCAGTCCCACAATAGCGTAGCGTCTGAGCCGCGCGGAAAGGTTCCTTGCAGCTATCGGCACTGTCGACCAGCGCCCTCTCGACGATTTAACTTACCCCGCCATCTACTAGGAATTCATAGAACTAAACATTTAATTTGCAATTACAAGTATTTCAGTCAATCTGATTTTAAAAACAAATAGCCTATAGCCTTCCTCAATAAATGGAATGTTCAACACAAAAAGAATTTTTCAATTCGAACCATTAGTTCCTGAGATTAGCGCGTTCAAACAAACAAACTCTTCAGCTTTATATTATTAATATAACGAGCTGATGTGTGCATCACATAACTTCCTTTTACTCCAATACAATGTCATTTTCTCATTATTGGCAGTTTTAATTTTAATATGATTCAATAGTTTACTCTCTAAATATCTCCAACAGTGGCCAAATTGAAACCAGATTTTTTAAAAAAATTTAAAAAAAAAAATCGCCAAATTTGTCGTTAATTTAGCGACAAAACTTGGCGACCAAAAGATTGGCGATATATCGCCAAGTGTCCGCCAAATTATAACACCACTTGAGTTTACATCGAAATTAACAATGATTTTCCCCCCAAAAAGGGGCAAAAGACCCCCTTTGGAGCATACGAATGCAACCAAAAAGGAAGGTGCACAACTAGACCCCACTAGGAGTCTACGTACCAAATTTCAACTTTCTAGGACTTTCCATTCCTGAGTTATGTGACATACATACACACATACGCACATACATACGTACATACAGACGTCACGAGAAAACTCGTTGTAATTAACTCGGGGATCGTCAAAATGGATATTTCGGGTATCTGTACGTTCCTAGGCATATATCCACGTGTGGTCGGGTTGAAAAATAAATTCAACATTCATTCGGGGGTGAGCAATATGGAAATTAAGGCCGATTTTTGGGTGAAATTTTTTTCGCGAATACAATACTTCCTTTTTTGTAAAAGGAAGTAAAAACCACTCTGAGGGGAAAATTTTGTTAAAAATTGCGCCACAACTAAAAGCACAATAATTCCATTTTCAACTATTTATTTGTTGGCTCAAATCCATGAATCTTGCCAGAGCATAGGTTAATTCAGACTCGTGAGTGCAAGTGCTGTTTGTGTTAAAACAAGGGATTAAGAGGATATATTTTCAAGTGATCCTAATGTGCCTCATCGATTTAATCAGCTGAAGAAATATTTACGTAGATATAATGTTTAAAGAAAAACGGGGGATGCATGTCGTAAAAATATGCAAAAGGCCGTCTCAAAACGACCTTGTGTAGCGTCTAGAAGGGGGGGGGGAGAACTGGAGAAGAATGGTTCGTCTGCACTTATTAAAGTAATAACATCAAAGTATTTAATTACTGGGCTGTAATGATGACATATTGCGATCTGTCCGAGCCATTAAATGCAAATGCGGAGAGTGCGGGGCCAATGAGCGCTCGAGACTGTCGTCGGAGTTCGGGCTCAAGGGGGGGGGGTAGGGGGGTCGAGATGGATTGTTTCCGTGCCCGCCATGTGGGAAGAATCGAATTAAGTCCCCCTACCTGGAGTTGAAATCGGGCCATGTGGAAACTTTCCGACTCTGCAGATTCATTCTCTGTCAGAGGACAAATGGCAGAATATATCTTCATACGCAATTGTTTTATGTACTAGCTGATTTGCCCGGCTTTGCCCGGTCTACCTTGAAAATAAAAATTGTGTCAAGTGACGTATATTCAACAATCAGGCGTAAAAAATAACTAAAAAAAAAAAAAAAACCATCATGATTTCCCTTCCAAACAATGACGACAGATATTAAAATACTTTTATGAAATTAAATCCAGAAAGATGATCTAAAATACGTAACCATGGAAACACAAAATAAAATAAGATTAAAGAATGAAAATGCGAAAGAAAATGGTTCACAATTTGAATGGAATCGCGATTTCTTAAACTTAATTTAAAAAGTCTTGTAACTTTTTTTTTTTCCTTTTGAGATAAAAGCTTATTTTTTCGACCATAGGTCGAGTTAGATCTGGAGTAAAAAAGGTCGATTTGACCAATGGCGTCAAAAAGAAAGCTGTGGGACAATTCCTTCACTTTTTATTGATTTATTTAATGAAGAAAGTAGTGCCTAAATTTCAGCTAAGTCTTAAAAAATTCGAGCTAAAAACGCTAATAACTCCCGTCGTAATAAAGTTAGAGCATTGAAACAAACTGCGTAGAACGCGGAAAATTCTACCGTTTCTGAGGATATGTAATATTAATATGTGCAAGTAATTTTTTACTCCCATATTTGACACTTTATGTAAAAATTAGAAGTAAATTGGAATAAAAAAAAGAACTATTCATCGGATTTTATTCGAACTGGTCTGCAAACCTTCTCAGGACTTAAAGGAACAAATGTGAAAATTTCAGCACAATCGGCCGGGTAGTTCTCGAGTTTTGCGAGTTCAAACATTCAGACGCTTTTTGGGGACTTCATTTTATACTATGTAGAGATATACCAGTGGTTGCTAGAACACCCGTTTTGGATGATAAAAATGAGAAAGGGCTAAGCTGTGGACGGTAGGAAACTGGACTAAGAAACATTCAAACTTCCTTGTTATGATTAGCGGAAATGAATTTAATAATAACAATAATAATAATAATTTGAACTTTGACATCTTGAATTCAAATTATGTTTTTCGCAATCACGAGTGTGTATATAGGCATGTGTGTTTGTGTGTGGAGGTGGTATGTTTGTTTGTGTGTGGAGGGGATGTGTATGTGTGTGTAGGCATACGTGTGGGTAGTTGTGTGTTTGTGTGGGGGGTTTGTGTATGTGTGGGTAGTTGTGTGTATGTGTAGGTGTCTGTATGTATGCGTGTATGCATGTGTTTATGTGTGTAGGTAGGTATACGTGTAAGTGTAGGCAAGTAAGTGACGCAACCTGGAGCCGGTTTTCGATAGAGGAGCAGCATCGTGAGGCGGTCGGTCGATGGTGATGCTGCAGAGGGAGGCGAAGGGAAAATAAAATGATAGGAATTCAAAACAGTCAAATGAGAACAGTAACAAATGTAATTGCTCAAAAAAAAAGAAAAAAAAAAATAAATAAATAAATAACTCGTTTGCCTTGGAGTAGGAGTCCAAGTTGATAAATTGGAACATGATTTTAGTTTTACGTATCTTAAATATTTATCTTCTTTACAAATAATAAAGCTAAAAGTCTCTCTGTCTGGGTGTCTTTGACGCACATAGCGCTTTGACCGCTCGGCCGATTTTTATGAAATTTGGCACAAAATTAGTCTGTAGCAAGGGGGTGTGCACCGAGAAGCGATTTTTCGAAAATTCGATTTTGTTCTGTTTCTATTCCAATTTTAAGAACATTTTCCCGAGTATAATTATCATAATATGGACGAGTGAATTACCAAGTTATCATGACGTGGAACCGTAACATGGGCAAGCCAATTGGCGAGAAATTCACCACACATTAGTTGTAAATATACAGGCGACCCAAAAGACTTTTTAATTTTTCTACTACGGGCACAGCCGTGCGGGCGCCCCTAGTTAACTAATAATAAAGCTCAAAGCTTGTCTGGATATCTGGATCTCTGTGACGAGCATAGCGTCTAAACCATTCGGCCAATTTTCATGAAATTTGGTACAAAAATAGTTTGTAGTATGGGGGTGTTCACCTCGAAGCGATTTTTTGAAAATTCGAATATGTTCTTTTTCTATTACAATTTTAAGACCATTTTACATAGCAAATTATCCTAACTTGACGAGCAAATTACCGTAACGTGGACAAGTAAATTACTATAACGTGGACGAGCAAATGAACGTAGCAAATTGGCGGGAAATTCATCATCCATTATTTGTAAACATATAGGCGAACCAAATGATCCTTTGATTTTCTACTACGGGCAAAGCCGTGCATGTACTGCTAGTATTAAAATAAAAATGGTAAAAATAATCGGGGGGGGGGGTGTAAAATCTACCTTAATAAACAGTCTTTAATACTCGAAGGAGGAATCTGTGTTATGAAATTTGATTAAGTCTTTGTTTTAAATGGACTCAGAAACAATAAGAAATGATTAATTGCCTACTAATTGAACAAATTCTCTAAAATACTCGGAATAGGAGATTAGATTGTGAAATTCAATGAGATTTTCGCCAATTTCAGAGATAAAAACGATTAATATTAAATCGCTCTGAAAATATAGTCCTTGTGGATTCCTGTACACACCTCTTCCAATGAGTTGTTTCTATTGATCCTTTCCACATTCCCCCCCCCCCCCCCTTTCTTTCTAACGGAGCTGCGTTCGGTGCCTTAGCCTTTTGCAGACCTAGTGTGACCACCTATTCCGACATCCACTCGTTCATGTGCCACCATTAAAGCGCGGAATCAATTGCTCACATAATTTTGACGCTCAGCTTCCACCAGATGGAGGCATCTGTGCTCTCCTTGATGCGAAACTGCACTAGGGATTTGATTTTGCCGAGGACGGGGACACGAGGGAAAATAATATATTCGTTCAAAATCATGTTTTACTATAATCTTTCGACTGCCAATTATATAGAAATACTATCGTATAATATCGTATTGCTACAAAATCATAGTTCATATACCATCCACTGGGGGGTAACTTTGGCCTTTTTTCGGACAACATTGACCCAACAGACAAAAAGTCAATCAGTACGGATTACCAGAAATGGTTAATCCAAGCCACCTTGAAACGAATGAGATAATCACTCTGCATTCTCCTATGTCTAATATAGTAGAGATAATATATTCTCATTTTTGAGCCAATGTTACCCTCACATGGCAAAGTTACCCCAATTGATGGCTCTTTTAGTTCTGTACGAACTCCTTTTAATAATGATCTTTTTTCAAACTTGCCACTAGATTTTTAAACCGGTGGCTGACCGAATGCATATGAAAACAGTTTAGTTTTGCTTTAGAAATATATAAAAAGATGAAGAGAAAACATGGTAGCAATGTAAAAGACACTTTCGGTTTTCGCCAACGCCAGTTTATTAGTCGCCAAGTTCCATTAGTAAAACGATTCTAGTGAATATGATGGAAAAATACCGGAGTTTTATTCTATTTGTACATCTCTATGTTTTTATTGCCATTTTTTTCCTGCAATTTTCAATTTTCTGACTCTAGGTCAAAATAATCCATTGAGATACATATTCTGTCATCTTTAAAAGAGATTTTGTGGAATACTGATCTATGGCAGAATCTTTAAAAGCATTTACGTGACTCAGCGGCCGTTCCATACGTCAGGTAATGCACGAACTTGAACCCTCGATTCACAAGTACTATTCCAGAAGACGGATCAAGCTCTGCCAAAGAAGTTTCAATCAAAACCCTCTTAGAATCAAAGCCATTTATCGAATGCTTAACTCGAAAATGGGAGTCACAAATGGCGCTCGTGTTCCCGCCAGAGCGTTCTAAACGGGTGTGTGCGGGGAGGACAGCTGCAAAGCCATTCCCATCTGCCCGGACATTCCATCGGACTCGGCTGGTGCTCGAATCATCGATCGAATGCCGCCCACGCACCCCTCTAACCTCCCCTCTCCCTAGACCTTTTCAGGGATGAGAGAGAGAAGTGGAGTTGTTTCTTTGCCGAGCTGGGAACGATCTTTTTTAGGAAAAGATGTTTTTAGACATCCCAGGATACTCTGGCCAACTTGATATTTTCTGAGAGGAATGGAAGAAGTTTATTCTTCTTGTAGAACAAAATTTCCTAACATGGAGCGGCTTTTTAAACAAATAGAACCCAAAGCATCAGGAATTCTTTGTTCCAACGTAAATATTTTGACATGCGTAGAGGTATTCTTGCCTTTGAACTGAGTTTCTGGAGGTTGCGAAACACGAGCGGAATAAAGATACTTTCTTTTCATTCAGCGAAATTTGCTTACAGGGGGAAAAAAATTGCCATTCAAACAGAACACACGAATGAAAAATACTAAGTTACATAAAGTTGGAATGCCACGTTATCTTCAAACAAAGAGGAAACTCACGTTCCTCGAAGAAAGAAATTGCGTCGAGGAGTTTTTGCTTTAGTTGAGATATTTCTGGATGCACACAGAAACATTTTAGGTTTTGAAATTACTTTTCGTAGCTCTAAGGAACCTGAATGGAATAGCAAGCGTGGTTTTTTGAAGCAAAATTTATGTTTGAAAGGTCAAAATATCTCAAAGGATTTCTTATGAACAAATGCTTGAGGTTTTGTGAGTAAAATTCGGAGGAAGTAACAGCTACAGTGTAAAAAGCCAAATGGATAAACAGTTGGGTTTTTTTTTTTACTTCCTTTTACAAAAAAGGAAGTATTGTATTCGCAAAAACATTTTCACTCAAAAATTGGCCTTAATTTCCATTTTCCTTGCCCCCGAATGAATATTGTTTTTTTTTTTTTTCAACTCGACCACACGTGGATACATGCCTAAGAACGTATAGACATTTGAATAATCCATTTTGACGATCCCCGAGTAATTACAACGCGTTTTCTCGTGACGTCTGTATGTACGTATGCATGTGCGTATGTGTGTATGTATCTCGCATAACTCAAAATGGTACGCCCTAGAAAGTTGTAATTTGGTACATAGACTGCAAGGGGGGCTAGTTGTGCACCTTCTCTTTTGGTTGCATTCGGATGTTCCAAAGGGGGTCTTTTACATCTTTTTGGGGTAAAAATCATCGTTAATTTCAATGTAAACACAAACGGTGCTATAACTTGACCAACACTTGGCAATATATCGCCAAGCTTTTGGTCGCCAAGTTTTGTCACCAACTTGGCGACGAATTTGGCGGCTTTTTTTTAAATTTGGTTTCAATTTGGCCACATTTAGAGAGTTAACCATTGAATCACATTAAAACTGCCAATATTGGGAAAAATGTATCTGTATAAAACGTTTTGTTTGTTTCGGTTCGCAACAGACTTGGAATGAAAGTATTTAAAGTGTTTTTTTTTTTTTTTTTTTTTTGCTCACTCCGAGGCACTATTATCTTTCAATTGGAGTAAAAGGAAGTCATGTGATGCACACATCAGCTCGTTTTAAATTATGTTTTAATAAGCATTAGACAAGGTGACAAATGAAATTGTCGATTAAATTAGATGATCTGACGATGAAAAGATCTGTCTTAACAGAACGATTATTTTGCGTTTGGGTTTATGTTTAAAAGATCAAAATTTCTCGAAAGATTTCTTATGAGCAAATGTTTTGAGCTTTTGGGAGTGGAATTTGGAAGGTGTAACAGCATCAGCAGAAAAAAACAAATGGTTTAACAATTAGGCTACATTACTTCAGATCGTTTTTTACTGATTTAGTAATAGAGAAAGTGACAAATAAAGAAAGAAGTTGTGGAATTGATTATATGATTCCATAACGACATGATTTGTCAACCCATAATGCAATTATTCGTCTTAACGGAACGATTACTTTGGGTTTGCTTTCGTTTGAAAGGTAAAAATATATCAAAAGATTTCTTTTGAAAAAATGCCTGAAATTTTGTGAGTAAAATTCGGAAGGAGAAACATCCATCAGCAGAAAAACACAAATGGTCGAATTTTGTTAAGTTTGTATGACTTCTGATCATGTTTTAATGATAATGATTCGTCAAGAGGCAAAGTGACAAACGAAGAAACTGTCATATTAATTCAGTAATCCTGTAAAATGAAATGGTTTGTCAACTCGCTACGGAATAATTAGTTTGCGCTTGGCTTTAATATTGAAAGGTTAAAACTTTTCAAAAGATGTATTGAACATATGTTTGAGATTTCGGGAGTCATATTCGGAAGTAGTAACAGCAGCTGCAGAAAAAGATAAATGATCAAACAATTGAAATATTCTACCTTACTCTTAATCATGTAGTAATTTAATCATTACTACATGATACTACGTTGCTTGTTGTAGACAAAGTGACAAATGAAGAAGTTGTCGAATTAATTAACTGATCTCATAATGAAACGATTGGTCGACCTCCAACGGAATGATTTGTTGCGCTTGGATTTAAATTTGAAAGGATAAAACTTCTTAAAAGATATCATTATAAACTGTTTGAGAGTTTGTGAGTCATATTTAGAAGGAGTAACAGTAGCAGCAGAATAAAACAAATGTTCAAACAATTGGGATGTTTGGTTTGAACGATCATTAAAGAAAGTGGCAAATGAAGAAGTTG
The DNA here is from genome assembly GCF_026930045.1 of Uloborus diversus. Lineage (NCBI taxonomy): Eukaryota > Metazoa > Arthropoda > Arachnida > Araneae > Uloboridae > Uloborus > Uloborus diversus. Next base: position 13,294,013 of record NC_072737.1, read on the forward strand.
TCGAATTAATTAAATGATTCAATAAGGAAATTGAAATGATTTGTCAACCCTCAACGAAATGATTAGTTTGCGCTTTGATTTATGTTTCAAAAGCCAAAAACTTTCAAAACATTTCTTATGAACAAACGTTTGAGATTTTGTGAGTCAAACTCGGGGGGGGGGGGGGATGACTGCAGAGACAAAAAAAGATAAATGATCAAACAATTGGAACGTTTTACTTTTAATCATGTTTTAGTGATTAGTACACAAAGTGACAAATGAAGAAGTTACCGAATTAATTAACTGATCTCATAATGAAATGATTTGTCAACCTTTAACGGAATGATTAGTTTGCGATTGTTGCATGAAGGTGACGCAAAGCACCAGCCTATGTCATGATCCATCCACAAACTCCATATATTATTGACATGATTAATAGTCGGGGAGTATCTGCCGACAAACAGATTTGTTGACGAAATATTTTGACTTTCAAATGAACCTGTCGCTGGAATGATTTATAGACAGAAACTATCCCTGCTGGATGAATCGGTTTACATTGCGAAAATGATTGCTGATGAGCACACTCGTTAAAAAATGTGATCCATCGACGGGAGAAAGCCCTTACACGAGCTGTTCTATTAATGATCTGGTGTCGTAAGAGACAATAAAGTGTGCCCATCCCAATTCTACAATGACATCTTCTGCTCGAGGTGAAATACACCAAAACTTATGAATTTAATGTAATGTTCTCTAGATTTCGGCCGTTTACTTTTGCGGTATCGATAGGGATGCTTCATATCGATCCTGTCAGCCTTTTTGCTGTTGGGCATTTTGTTTCATGGAAGGAGCTCGTATATCCCTTTTAGTTATATTTTGACGCATCAGTTGCAGATTTGAAGTAATTGCTAAATCTTTAGTCTAATTACCATTCCCCACTTTATTTTCCCCCCTTTTCTCTCTTCCTTTTTACTTCCTTTTACAAAAAAGGAAGTATTGTATTCGCGAAAAAAATTTCACTCAAAAATCGGCCTCAACTTCCATTTTTCTCACCCCCGAATGAATGTTGAGTTTTTTTTTTTTTTCGACCCGACCACACGTGGATATATGCCTAGAAATGTACAGACACCTGAAATACCCATTTTGACGACCCCAGAGTTAATTACAACGAATTTTCTCGTGACGTCCGTATGTACGTTAATGTGCGTATGTAATGTGTGTATGTGTGTATGTATCTCGCATAACTCAAAAACGGTATGCCCTAGAAAGTTGAAATTTGGTACGTAGATTCCTAGTGGGGTCTAGTAGTGCACCTTCTTTTTTGGTTGCATTCGGATGTTCCTAAGGGGGTCTTTTGCTACTTTTTGGGGGGAAATCATTGTTAATTTCGATGCAAACTCAAGTGGTGTTATAATTTTTCGGACACTTGGCGATATATCACCAGTCTTTTTGTCGCCAAGTTTTTTCGCCAACTTGGCGACAAATTTGGTGTTTTTTTTTTTTAATTTGGTTTCAATTTGTCCACTGTTGGTGATATTTAGAGAGTAAACAATTGAATCACATTAAAATTGCCAATAATGTGGAAATGACATTAAATTGAAGTAAAAGGAAGTCATGTGATGCACACATCAGTTCGTTTCTTTTCGTTTCTTTTTCTTTTTTTCAAAAAAAAAAAAAAAAAAAACTTCATCTGATACAGCATATTCATGTTTAGCTTGAACGATCTACATTTCCATAGATTTCTAGATGAAAATTTCCAATCACAAAAATGGTCAAAATGAGATGCAAAGTTAGCACATCAAAAGTTTGAAGAGAGAAAAATAATAGTGGAGAAAATACATAATTTAAATTTGTGTACAGCCTCTAGGTCCCTACAGTTGTGTTTAAAGAAACTACACTTTTTTAAGTCTATTATTGTTTTATAAATTTTAATTTGAAATAAATATTGGATACAATCAGAGTGTCGTTGCAACATACAGCGGGGGTGTCGCACCTACTCTACGATATTATGATGATTCAAACATAGTTTGTAAATAGTGGAAAAGAACCAATAAGAGCGCATTCTCTCAAATTAATCTTCCGTCAGAATCGACCCAAAACTTAAATTTTTGGGAGGGCGGAAATCCTCAATTTTCCGAATGGAACACCAAATTTTGCCAAATGATGATAGTTTTGCCGAATAAAATTCCACATTTTGCCGGATGGATATCTAAATCTGGAAGAATGGAACTCCAAATTTCACCGAATGATGATAATTTTGCCGAATTGTCCAACAAAACTTGCCAAATAAGGAAATATTTGAGTGGTCAGAGTGACGTCTCGTGACCTCCCATTAGGGCACCCTTGCGCCCGATTAATCTTTATTCCTGCAAATAGATTTTATACTTCAACGAATGTAAAACCAACATTTTTCGTGCAAAAAGCACCTAAGCAAATCACAAAGCATGCGGACAACCTGTTCAAACTTCGACGGCGAGTTTCTGTACTTTGCGAGTTACACATAATTCGTTGGACTGATTTAAAAATAAACGAGCTGATGTGTGCATCACATGACTTCCTTTTACTCCAATTTAATGTCATTTCCCCATTATTGGCAATTTTAATGTCATTCAATTATTTACTTTCTAAATATCACCAACAGTGGCCAAATTGAAACCAAATTAAAAAAAAAAAAAAAACATCGCCAAATTTGTCGCCAAGTTGGCGACAAAACTTGGTGACCAAAAGACTGGCGATATATCGGAAAGTGTCCGACAAATTATAACACCACTTGAGTTGACATCGAAATTAACAATGATTTCCCCCCAAAAAGGGGCAAAAGACCCCTTTAAGAACATCCGAATGCAACCAAAAGGGAAGGTGCACAACTAGGCCTCACTAGGAGTCTTCGTACAAAATTTCAACTTTCTAGGACATACCGTTTTTGAGTTATGCGAGATACATACACACATAACGCATATTCATACGTACATACGGACGTCACGAGAAAATTCATTGTAATTAACTCGGCGGTCGTCAAAATGGATATTTCGGGTGTCTGTACGTTCTTAGGCACTTATCCACATGTGGTCGGGTCGAAAAAAAACCTCAACATTCATTCGGAGGTGAGAAAAATGGAAATTTAGGCCGATTTTTGAGTGAAAAATTTTTTGCGAATACAATACTTCCTTTTTGGTAAAAGGAAGTAAAAAAGAAAAGGCGGAAAGAAACTTCACACAGACTTCGAAAAAAAAACTTTTTTCTTTGCTGTACAGAGCCTTTTTTTGCTTCAAAGAACAGATTCCTCGTGATACCGAAACATGTATCAATATGCATTCTGAATTTTCCACATACAAAGAAAACCGTATAAAGGAAGTCAGTGCAAAGTAAAACATTTACAGTTTTTCAATTCTGCCTGAAACACCCATTTATAATAAATGAATATGTAAATAAATGACAAAAAGTATGCAATAGAGACTTGCTCATTCTGGTTTGTTTTAAAACAAAATCGGAATACAAACTCACCATTCCAATAATCAATACGAAAAACGTAACCTCCTCGCTTAATTTTTTTCCCAACATATTGAAGAGTCATGCAAAAGAGTATTTACCTGGAAGAATAAAAACATCAATAAGTCAACAGAAAAATCAAAATGTACGAGCAGATTAAACAGATAATACAACTAATTCAGAGAAACATAAAACACCCGGAGTAACAAATTCTGTACCGTTTACTGAAAAGAAAATTTGATGTAAGTTAGTTTAACTTATTTCTTTTAAATGTTTTAATTTATTCTCAGATATTTAAAGAAATTATATAGAAGCATATACGTGAATGGTTTTTATTTCCATTACACATGTTTACTTTTTTTTTAAATTTATTTTCTTATGAATAAAGTTAAAAAAGAATTTCTTAAGTGAATTGGCAACAGTAATTCCTCTCTATTCAATTGAGGCAGTGAGAAGCAAAGGGATGTAAGTGGCAAAATTAAAAATTTGGAGATAACCACCACTAATGGTAGGTGAACCCCTCCTCTGTCTTGGGGTAAGAGATGGTACTAGTAGTCCTAGGTGCTGCTGTACAGCATGATTTAGGGAAAAAAAATCAAGAAAGCCTACCTATAACGTTATCTTTATGATTGTTTTACTCGAAACTTGAAAATGTCCACTTACATCCCTTTGCTTCTCACTGCCTCAATTCTAAAAAAGAAACGACTATACTCCGGTCAGCGAAACGATAGACCGACAGGAAACAAATGGATTGACAGAAAGCCACCCCCCCCCCCCCCTAAAATAGTAGTCTGTATTAGGGGAGCCTCCCTTGGGTAGGTTGTAGGTTTTGGTAAGGCAGAAATTCTCAATTTGCCGAATGGGACTCCAAATTTTACTGAATGATGATAATTTTGCCGAATGGATCTCCAAATTTCGTCATATGATGATAATTGGGCCCATGATAACACTAAATTTTGCTGAATAGATCTCAAAATTTCGCCGAATGATGATAATTTTGTCGAATAGAACTCCAAATTCTGCCGACTAGATCTCCAAATTTCGCTGAATGATAATAATTTTGACGAACACAACTGCAAATTTTGCCGGATGCTAATTTTGCTGAATCTTCGGACAAAATTTGCCGAATGAGGAAATGTTTGGGACGTCCCTTGAATCCACCCTTGGCAAAGTTTGCATCGTGATTCTAGCTTAACAACGTTTACTTTAAGAAGTTTATGCTGCAAATCTCTAATGATGCCTTTCGCTGGTTGACTATGAGGTAGTGAGAAGCAAAGGGATCTAAGTGGACATTTTCAAGTTTTGAGTAAAACACGTTTAAAGATTAGCTCCTTGGTAGGCTTTCACTGATTTTTACTTCCTTTTACAAAAAAGGAAGTATTGTATTCGCAAAAAAATTTTCACTCAAAAATCGGCCTTAATTTCCATTTTTCTCACCCCGAATAAATGTTGAGTTTTTTTTTTTTTTTTTTTCGACCCGACCACACGTGGATACATGCCTAGGAACGTACAGACACCAGAAATATCCGTTTTGACGACCCGCGAGTTAATTACAACGAATTTTCTCGTGACGTCCGTATATACATATGTATGTGCGTATGTGAGTATGTGTGTATTTATCTCGCACAACTCAAAAACGGTATGTCCTTGAAAGTTGAAATTTTGTACGTGGACTCCTAGTGATGTCTAGCTGTGCACCTTTAATTTTGGTTGCATTTGGATGTTCCTAAGGGGGTCTTTTTCCCCTTTTTGGGGGGAAATCATAGTTAATTTCGACGTAAACTCAAGTTGTGTTATAATTTGTCGGACACTTGGCGATATATCGCCAGTCTTTTGGCTGCCAAGTTTTGTCGCCAACTTGGCGACAAATTTGGAGGATTTTTTTTTTTTTAATTTGGTTTCAGTTTGGCCACTGTTGGTGATATTTAAAGAGGAAACAATTGAATCACATTAAAATTGCCAATAATGTGGAAATGACATTAAATTGGAGTAAAAGGAAGTCATGTGATGCACACATCAGCTCGTTTTTTTCTAAATCATGCTGTACAGCAGCATTTAGCAGAGCTACTAGTACTATCGCTTGCTCCAAGACAGAGGAGGGATTCATCTGCCATTTGTTCTGGTTATCTCCAAATTTTTAATTTTGCCACTTACATCCCTTTGCTTCTCACTGCCTCATATGAAAATGAAACCTACATCACATTGTGAATGTGATGTAGGTTTAATCCTCTCCTCTCCATAAGTCCCTCTCCTTACTCCATACTACAACCCCACCGGACGTTCCGTTCGAAACGCACACTTCCACTTATTAAAATCCAGAATAGCGATCGTCTGCATCCGAACCGTCTGCCAATCTCCAAAACCGAATCGTGACCATTAAAGAAATAAAAGGCCATCACGCGCAGATCGCCCGGGCCACGGAGAACAAAGCCACCATTATTCGAATCCATCGAACGGCATATAGATAGCCATGGATGAAGACGTTTAGAGCGAAGAGTCCAAATCAAACATTAGTTTGTGCGCCGATTACAGATATCATAGTTCAGCCGTTAAGAATTAAAAAGACACAAATTTCTTCCTCCGCTCGCTTTTTATTAATGAATATGTTGGAGAGAGTTTTTATTTTATTTCTTTTTTTGAAAAAATGAAAAAAAAAGGGGGTGGGATCGCCTTTGTTTTCCTTCTTTCCCCCCCATGGCTGTGCATTGGGAGATTTGTTAGCATTGTCATTCCCTACTTAGAGAACTTAATGCTTCATAATCGTCTGCTATTAAAGGAGTCGGGGTGGCCGCCGGAGGGAGATCGCTCTTTTTTTTTCGGTTGCTCATTCCGTCGGGAAAGATTAAAAATCGTTTGCGTTGGTTGGAACGAATGGGAAAATGTCGTCTGCGGACAACTTGAAATCGTACACCAAGTTCTTTTCTTTACGCGATAAAGGATTTTTAGTAGTATACATTAAATTAAATGTCTGCAGTTACAAAACGTATTTCTTTACTAATAATAAAGCTGAAAGTCTCTCTGTCCGGAGAATGTCTGGATCTCTGTGACGCGCATAGCGCCTAGACCGTTCGGCCGATTTTCATGAAATTTGGAAAAAAGTTAGTTTGTAGCAAGGGGGTGTGCACCTCGAAGCGATTTTTCGAAAATTCGATGTGGTTCTTTTTCTATTCCAATTTTAAGAACAAAAATATCTTAAGATGGACGAGTAAATTACGAAATTATCATAACGTGGAACCGTAACATGGGCACAAGCCACTGGCGAGATACGAAATTATCATAGCGTGGAACCGTAACATATGGGTACAAGCCAATTGGCGAGAAAATTCACCATACATTATTTGTAAATATACAGGCGAACTAAAAGACCTTTTAATTTTTCTATTACGGGCAAAGCCGTGCGGGTACCACTAGTATGAAATAAAGTGCCTGCCCTCAGAGCCGAAAGCAGAATAGTCAGCTATTTTCAATTTTTACAAACATTTTTTGCTACCCTTGAAAGCAAAATATCAGTAAGATTAAATCGAAAAACCATCAAGGCGCAAATATAATGCACAACTTTTTAAGAAAATACAGCATATAGCTATTTCATGGCTGCAATGAAGCCTCTTAATCAGTGCAAAAAAACTTGCCACACAACAAGCAAGTTGTGAGAGAACTAAGCTCTCTCATTGTAGCCTTGAAATAGCTGTATGTGCTATTTTCTTGAGAATTTGTGCTTTATTTACGTTGGTTTTTCACTTTAATCATGCTGTAGCATAAAGCTAATTTGCTCATTTTTACATCCTTTTACAAAAAAGGTTACCGGTTGGACCACTCCACGTGTTAACCAGTGGTATCAGGCAAGACAACCTAATGGTACACTGTTTTTTACTTCCTTTTACAAAAAAGGAAATATTGTATTCGCAAAAACATTTTCACTCAAAAATCGGCCTTAATTTCTATTTTGCTCACCCCCGAATAAATGTTGGTTTTTTTTTTCGACTCGATCACACGTGGATATATGACTAGCAACGTACTGACACTCGAAATATCCATTTTGACGATCCCCGAGTTAATTACAACGAGTTTTCTCGTGACGTCTGTATGTACGTATGTAAGTTCGTATGTGTGTATATGTGTATGTATCTCGCATAACTCAAAAACGACGTCCTAGAAAGTTGAACTTTGGTACGTAGACTCCTAGCGGGGTCTAGTTGTGCACCTTCCCTTTTGGTTGCATTCGGGTGTTTCTAAGGGGGTGTTTTGCCCCTTTTTGGAGGGAAATCATTGTTAATTTCGATGTAAACTCAAGTGGTGTTATAATTTGGCGGACACGGCGATATATCACCAGTCTTTTGGTCGCTTTGTCGCCAACTTGGCGACAAATTTGGCGATTTTTTAAATTTGCTATCGATTTGGCCACTGTTGGTGATATTTAGAGAGTAAACTATTGAATCACATTAAAATTGCCAATAATGGGAAAATGACATTAAATTGGAGTAAAAGGAAGTCATGTGATGCACACATCAGCTCGTTTAGTTAACGTATCAGTAGGGTTTTGTTTTCTATTATTTTTGATTGAATAATATTCATTTTCAGTCATCACATGAGAATGATTTTCGGTGCAAAATGATAAATTAGTGTATATTCAGACAGGTGGCAAATTTAGGTCTGCCTATGGAGGTCTAAACTGAGGCATACCTGCGCTCAATTCGGAGTTGTTTAGAAATATAAGCAGGGCCCGATTAAGACATCGGCAAGCCTTAGGCCAAACACTTTTACGGGATGCCCCTGTAGTCAAATCTTACAATTTTAGTCATTGGATGAAACTATTTTAGCCATTCGGAGGCCCCTGAAAAGCGGGAGTCCTAGGCCAAGGCCTAGCTGGCCTATTCAATAATCGGGTTTTGAATGTAGCACGAAATTATTGTATGTTTCATCAAAGATGACTGAAAATCAAAAGTTGCAGATTATAACACTGACGAAGAGTTTTATTTAACTTAGAATTTTTAACATACACCTATGAGTTGTACTGCCGTGTGCAGGTAAACGGCAGTAGCTACAAAAATGAGTTTCTGAGATATTTGAAGAAACGCGTTTTTGATTTCCCACAAATATCAATTAAATATTGAAATTTGATTTTAGGCTATTCTATATGTTTATATCGAAGTATTATTTGGGCAGTCTGTTTCAATTTGATTTTGCAATCAAAATTTTAATTAAAGCAGATACTGCCGTTTACCTGCACTTCGCAGCAGTAATTTTCATGCACTTTTACTGGTAATCAGCAGTAACTGCACAATGTACTATTGAATGACCAATAATTACAAATTCAACATAATACGGAGTAGAAATGTCATTACGAAGTATATTTATTGCAATGTGAATAATATATTTTACTTTAAAAAAAATAATACCGTGTATACACTTGACATAAATTTAATATCAATAAATGAAATGTAACTTAAAAATAAAATAAAAAGGCATATGTTTGATTGCTTACGGCATTGTCGAAAACTCTTTAATGTTCATACGTTGTCACTTGGCAACTGGAAGATTCTTTAGGCATTTTCAAAACTACGACAAATCTCTTAATGTTCCGCACTTTACAGCAAAGCAATAAATATCCATGAAAATTTAGGCGAAAGAAATGCTTCGTGTGTTGATAATGGCTCTCATCGAACTACTAAAAGTGCAGCAGCTTAGTATATATAAAAAATTGTGAAAAAAATCGTCTGCGACAGAACAAAACAAATGGAACAGAATCGCTCTGTTGGTACACGTTTATTTATCGTCTGCCAAGCATTACTTGTGTTTACTCGTATGTTATCTTCTATAACTGTACGTTAGCAAAAAATAATTTTGTTTTATTGTTTTTAGAACACGGATATGAAGAATCAAAGATTTTTTTTTTTTTTTTTTTTTTAATGTTTGAGGGCTGTAAAATTACAAAACATTTTCTTCGACTTTATTTGAAGTAAAGTATGATTATTTTTCCCCAAGTACCTCCCCCTTTTAAGTACAGTAGAACCTGTAAAGTTGACCACCTTTGTAAGTTGACCACCTGTCTATGTTGACCGCTTTTGTCAGGAACGAAATTAGTCCTCTCTTATATAATGAAGGAAAACCTGTGTAACTTGACCACCTCTCTATCTTGACCACCTGTCTATCTTGACCACTAATGAACACCAAGTTTGGTTTGGAGTATTGTAAAAAACCCTTTGTAAGTTGACCACTTGGTTTATTTTTTAAAATTTTATTTAGCAAATTTTTTTTTTTATTATTATTATTATTTTAAGCTTTCCAAGAATATTTCTGATGCCAGACCAGCATTTTACCAACTAAATGAAACAGCAGCATAACTAAACCTCCTTTTGAGTTTAAACACATGGGAAAACTATTAAGAACCCTTTTATTCTCCAAACTTGTTTTTCTTTTGTTGCTAAGCGAAAAATTTGTAATTTTTGATTAGCTATAAATTTTTAGGAACTATTAATATAAAATGAGTAACTTTTCATAAATAATAAGGCTTTTTTTTTATCAATTTACTGAAATTTTAAATTTGCACGACACATTATGCGTCATTCTGGGGAAATAATCTCTAAAAATATTTGAATAACATCTTAAATTATTGTTTCAAAGTAATACTAAACAATGAAAGTGAGTTAAACAGAAATAGTAGGTGTCAATTGCAAGAATTACAAAAGGTGTCATGGTGCAAGAATTCCGAAAAAAAAAAAAATCATTACCCTCTTTATAAGTTGACCACCTGTCTAAGTTGACCACCAAAGTACTGCACCGCAAGTGGTCAACTTACACAGGTTTCACTGTATCTCTTTAGCTCAAGGACGAGAGACGGTAATTCCCAAATTTTGCCGAAAGATAAAATACGACCTGGCACGCATACCTACATCTAATGAGAAGCGACTAGGAATCATTTTTTAAAAAAAAATGCAATATTTTCTCTAAATTTGCCTAATCAAGGAAATTTTTGAGAGGTCACACAATGACCTCCCATCGGGACGTTACTGCTTGCCCTTATTGAGCTAAAAAGAAATCGCGAAAACCGTTTATGCGTCATGGTTCAGGTTTTGGCGGCGATTCATTTAAGTTCCAGACAATGGTTATGGGCAGGTATAGAGCAGTAAGTACATACTGCTGATTACCTGCATAATGTAGCGATAATATCAGTTACTGCTAATCACCATTGATAAAGAAATGCTTTTATTTAGCGCTAACCAAATAAACATGTTTGCACCATAAAACTGAAGAAGCATAGATTTGAAAAAATCCAAAAAAAATAAAAAAAGAAAAGAAAAGGAAAGAAAATGGAAAAAATTGCAGTTACTGCCATTTACCCTCCCACGGCAGAACAATCATGGGCAAAAAATTTCATGAAAATCAAAAAAATTGCAGTTATTGCCGTTTGCCTGCCCACGGGAGAAAGTTTTCGTTCTTCCGTGTGCAGGTAAAGAGCAGTAAGTGCATTCTGCCAATTATCTGCAAAATGTAGCGACAAAAGCAGTTACCGCCGTTTACCAGACCTAGAACCCCTATAACTGGAGAGGCCGACGCATCCGCCATTTTGGAGCAAGTGTGCAACAGGGAAAGCTACCTTTATTGGCAATCATTCGCCAAACAGGGAACGAGAGAGTCGGAGATCGAAGGTGAACGTTGGCGAAATTTTGGATACAGTTGGCGTCGTTTCCAGGCTGCCAGTCGCTTCGCGGGCTATTATTTATCCATATCTTTTTTCTTTCTGCAACTGCTGGAAATCTGAAGAGCTGAAATCCTTTTTTGGAGCTGTTTACACAATTAACAGCCGAACAACCACCCATTTGACTCAATTTAACACATCCTAAAAGAAAGGCAAACATCAGCAGCAATGCTATCGCTACGAAGCACTGGATCAAAAGTTTGCTCCAAAATGGCGGATGCGTCCATGTACATACTGCCGACTTCCCGCAAAATGTTGCTAAAAAAGCAGTTACTGCTAATTACCACCGATAAAAAAATGCTTTTTTTTCTGCGGCAGCCAAATAAAAGTGGTTTGTACCATAAAACTATAGTAATAAAGATTTCAAAAATGCAAAAAAATGAAAATCGAAAAATCTGCAGTTACTGCCGTTTACCTGCACACGGCAGTATATCCAACCTTTGCCACAGTGATTGATCTTTTTCTTTCAAAAATGTTTGGTGCACATCGCAACTGCTCAGTCCAAAGTGAAATTAATTTAGGAGATCTTTTATGTTGATACATAGCACGTTTAGGATTAACCGTCAAAGCTCGTGTGATTATTATAAATTGAAATAAATATTCAAAGCTATGCATGAACAAGCGTATTCGCATTTTGGCATTACTTCAAGAAACCTTCCAAGAATTTTGCGGAATCAATTCCTTGGAAGAAAAGAGAGAGAGAAAGGGCAAAACCCCGCGCAGAGAGAAAAGCAAGGGACAGCAAACAAGCGGCGCAGTGTGGCGCGCGAGTTTTCGCTGCCCTGATTGATAATGACAGATAACATGTTGTTCGGGGGGTCCCTGAAAGGACCTCAATAATAATGTGCCATTCACTTCACCGCCATTCAAAAGGTCCTGTCGCTGGAGATGTTCTTTCACACTTCTTTCTTCGCCGCTTCCGAGTTTTTAATAGCTTCGAGTCGTGGTTTTCGTTATACCTATTGATTCAACCTTATAGCCAACTCATCTGGCATTTTTGATCTAAACTCAGCGTGGATCTAAGGCAGTGGCTTAACCGAGGAGGGGATAGGGGGTCATAACCCCCTTACTCCCCTGAAGCTCAAAATTATGTGTATTAACATCCATGCAAGGGCCTAAAATTGCGCTTTTCAGCCTTTAATTTCGAAAAATTTCATGCGACCTCCCTCCCATGGAAAGTTTCTGGCTACGTCACGGATCTAATATAAGATAATAACGAGGTGACCTTTAAGCCCTGATTAACGACGTGGGCCAATGGGGTCCAAGGTCCTGGAGCTCACAAGGTTTAGGGTGCCCATTTGAAGGGCTCGGGGCAAGAATGTGATATGCCACATGATGTGAATTTTTCGGCAGGCCAATTTCCAACTTATAAAAATTATTCATAGAATTTTTCAAAAGTATTATACATTCTCTATTCTGCAATACTAACACCCGATATGTTTTTCTCCAAATGACATAATCCATTGTCCTATTTATTTCAATTTCAGTTATGAAAACAAAAATTTTGATCGATAAGTCACTCCTTGTGGCTTGCCACATTTCTGCCCCGAGCTTTTCATTCCTTTTTAAAGTGAGACTAAATGTATAGAATTTGCACTCATCTGCTATAAAAATGGAGTCATCTAGGGCCCCATTATGACTTGACTGGGTCCTGCCTACAAGCCATTTTGATGTGTTTGGAAGCATTCATTGTTAGATGAGTTTTCAGGTTTGACCAGTACTTGCATCTCACGATTACGGCTTAGAAGGAAACGGTAATGCAGTTCGACCTCGACCAGGGCAGAAAACTCGCCATGGTTTAAACAGCTGATATTAAAAAAAAAGTACAGAAGGCGCGGCTTAATGTGATCACTTTGGGACAAATACAATTTGATAACAATAACCGACTGATAACAATAACCGAAAAGAATCCAGGAGACACAAAATAATGTTTTTTTTTCCAATTAAGGTGCATTTATTTTGGCAACCTCAAATAAAAACACAATGACTCAACTGAACGCAGTTTAAAATTATAAATTATTAAATTAAGAGAATGGAAATATCTGAATCATAAAAAGTTAAAGCTAAATTATGCAATTTTTAATCCCATAGTAATAGGTGACAGTAAAATATGACTGTTTTCCCTGACATTCGTAAACCAGTTTCAAAGCACATTCAGCTTTTCTATCTTTTCCAGCATGGCTTTGCTTGTTGTTTAAATTTTAATTTAACTTCGCATTGTTTTCAATCTCGATACAATTCTTTAATAGTTTACAAAGTAGTGGCAACAATGGAGGTCTTACATCAATGCCTGTAACGTGTCCAGCGACCGAATTTTTTTAGGTGCAAAAGAAAGTTTTCTTAGGGGGAGTCTGTGGCCACTGGGGGGCGAACTTTCTGTAACTTCATTCCTAGAAAAATTTTGAACAGCTATTGAAAACCACAAAATGCTACACAGAAAGTTAATCTCGTCAGGGTTTGCCTATGTATTTCTGTTAATTGAGGAACAAAAACAGGGAAACAATTGAATGTTTATGAAAGTGATAACAATAAACGAAGACGCTGATTACAATATCCGACTTCTTTAACATGTGTTAACATACAAGTGTTCCGGGACTTCGAGATTCTGAAAACATAAAGCGAATGATAACATTAACCGTGATCACATTAAGCGGCACCTACTGTAGTTTCAAAATATTATATTGACGAATTAAATATGATGATAAGAATTTTGCGGAACCTACACTACAAAGTGAAAGTAATTTCGAAACGATGGACCGTTTGAGAGATGAAAAGGGACGTAAATGGGCTTTGAAAATTTTTGATTAAAACGCGTGCAAATTCAATCTCTAGATAGGCTTTCAGTGAAAAGTTTTTCTAAATCTCTAGCACTACCTAGTATAAAATAAAGTCTCCAAAAAGCGTCTGTGTGTTTCAACTCGCAAAACTCTAGAACTACCACGCCGATTTCGCCTGACATGTTCACAGTTTGCTGCTTTAAGTCCTGAAAAGGTTTGCAGACCAGTTCGAAAAAAATTCGATGAATAGTTCTTTTTTTATTCCAATTTAAGCCCAATTTTCACATAAATTCCCAAATAAGGAGTGAAAAATTACTTGCATATAGTACTATTGTATATCGTTGGAAAGAATAGAATTTTCCGCGTTCTACGCAATTTGTTTCAACGCCTGAACTTAATTACGGCGGGAGTCATTTGCGTTTTTAGCTCGATTTTTTTTAGGCTTAGTTGAAATTTAGGCACTACTTTCTTCATTAAATCCATCAATAAAAAGTGAAGAAACTGTCCCACAGTTTTCTTTTTGACACTATTGGAAAGAGCTGCTTTTTTTACTTCAGATCTACCTCGACCTAAGGTCGAAAGTTTAACCCTCTATCTATATTAGAAAAAAAGTTACAAACGAATCAAATGAAGTTCAAAAATCTATTCTCTATTCAAGTTTTTAACCATTTTATTTTGCGTTCCCACGTTAACGCTTTTTTGAATCCATCGTTTATTTCCATCTTTCTCATTTTCAATTCTTAAACTTATTTGTGTTTATATGGTTACGCTTTTTAAATCCATCTTTCTCATTTTATTTTAATTTCTTAAAAGTATTTCAATATCTGTCGTCATTGTTTGAAGGGCAAATTTCGCATGATGTTTTTTTTTTCTTTCATTTAAGCTTGATTATTGAATAAACTTTACTTGACACAATGGTTATTTTCAAGGTAGACCGGGTAAAGCCGGGCAACGCAGCTGGTAATGCTATAAAGCAGTATTACTAGTTCCCGAAGCAAATGAGGGTTCGTCCAACACTTGCACTAGTGATGTCCAAGTTTTAACTTTGGCACTTGCACCCCTTTACTTCTCACTGCCTCATTTGACATCCAATAAAATCACCTACAACCTGCAGCCCATGGCCGAGCGCAAAAACCTTCGCCAACCTGGGGTGCGTGTCGAGATGCAGTGCGAAAGGTGGCGCCCCAGGGCTCCCGTCGCAAATATTGACAACCCAGCAATCAAGGGAACGACCCTCGGCGACGATAACGACTCCATTCCGAGGAATTACCAAATCAGATCCTGATATATCGGCCCTTCAGCCCCCCCCCCCTCTTTCCCGATCCCCTCAGACGAAGACAAATTGGGCGATCGATGCGACGCTGTTTGTTTCGATTTCATTCATAAATGGATGCTGTCTGCGACCGGTGTCTGCGGAAAGGAGGTCACATGACTCGATTTAGAAGCAAGAAACTTGGAAATTGTAAGGAATTACTTCTGCACTCTTTCGAACAAATCCAATGCTGTAAGGCTCTGAAAACACCTAAAGGACAGAGAATTGGTCATAGCAGTCCTTATAGGCCAGGGCTGCGGAGTCGGAAGACTCCAACTCCGACTCCGACTCTTGGATTTTGAAACATCCGATTCCAACTCCGGCTTAATTACTTATTTATTTATTTTGTTTTTCAAATCCCCCACCCTCATGGGAAGGGGGGAAAACCACTAAACAGAGATTGAAATATTAATTCCTTTTTATGAAACTTTCGCGTTGTATTTTACTGTAAACTTAAGATGCATACGAAGTTAGAAATTCAATTTGAAAATCAAATTATCCAATAGTTGCGATTTCTAAAGTGAGATTACTTAAAAATCCTTTTTTTTTTTTTTCACCGGGAATAGATTAATTTGCTCCCCTTTAATTTTCAACAAATAGATGTTGATCAAATCCTGTGCTTTCAATTTTTGAAAGCTGTAACTTGAGAGAAAAAAAAAAAACCTTTTTAGCTAAGTCAAAAAACTTTTTTTAGAGGAGGCGGCCCCCTCCCCGTCCTGGGGGACACCCATCTTGTGGGTAACACCTCAACTTAATTTCAGAGTTTATAAAAATTCATATACTTCAATTCTGAAACATTTCCCGAATAATAAATCTTAAATTTCATCTTAAACATTTCAACGAAAATATTGAATTATATTGTAGGGAGAGGTCGGATACATGTACGTCTGGAGCAAATTTCACTTAAAATGCGGCGGTATACAGCTTTGTACGAATAGTTTTTACTATACCTACATTTCTTGGCTCAAATTGGCTCAACTCATTTTAGTTTTATTAGCAGCTTTAGAATTAACCTTAATAAAAAGATTTTAGGATTAACTACAATTATTGAGTGTTGTAACCAAGAAATCATGTACTGATTTTATGTTGAACTTTTTAGTGAGAACCAGTTTTCTTACGTAAAGTCTTCAGATTAAAAAAAAAAAGAAAAACATTTATATTTTATTGCATCTTTTGGATTTTATTGAAGCCAGATTCGAAAACTAATTTTTTTCAACAAATTTGTCTCCAACTTGGTGATAGATCACCAAGTTTACGACAAAACTTAGCGACCAAAAGCTTGGCGATATATTGCCAAATGCTCACTAACTTGAACTGAATCACTTGAATTTGCAGTGAAATTAGCACTGAATTTCCCCCCAAAAGGTGTAAGAGACTCCTTTTGTGCGAACTCAACCAAAAGGGGAGGTGTACAACTAGACGCCATTATTAATCTACATGCCAAATTTCAACTTTCTACGGCGAAATGCATAAGCACATACATACGTGCATACAGACGTCCCGAAAAAACTCGTGGTGATTTACTCGAGGATCGTCAAAATGGATATTTCAGGCGTCCATACTATTTAGGTACATGTGCACGTGCAGTAGGGCCGAAAAATCAACTCAAAATTCATTCGGGGGTGAGCAAAATGGAAATTTAGACCTATATTTAAGTGAAATTTTTTGGGGAGTACAATACTTCCTTTACTATGTAAAAGGAAGTAAAAAGGAATGTATGATGGTGAACAAAAATGTTTTTTACGTTATTACATAAACAGGAAAAAAAGCGAAAATTTTAGAAAGTAGACTCGAAGGCGTTGATGGAATCTAAAAAGTGGGTCCATCAAGATTTACTTAATTTTTTTGAGATACCAAGAATTCTTGGAGTGAAGTCTGTCAGGGATCCAGAAATTTTTGTAAGGGGGGTCGAATTTCAGTGGTCAGTGGAAGAAAAACAAAGTACAATTTGAACTTTCTTTAAAATATCTTAATAACCTATACATGTATTCTAATAAAAAATGTTATCATGAAAAATATGCATAAGAATTTATTCATTGCTTGGTATGCTAATGATATTTGAATTATTTAAATTGTTCAAATAAATAAAATTACACATTTTTTACATTTAATGTGCCGAGAAAACTTCGTTTCAATGAAGACAAGAAAGGTACATCATTGTTGCATTATAATTTTATATAACAAAGTTAAAATAAGTACTTCATTGCAGACATGCGTTTCAGAGTTGGTATTGTAAACGGGTCCTGGTTAACGCAAGGGCCTACTGGGCTGAAGCTCATGAGCCAGCAAGGTTTAGGACCTTTATTTTTTCAAAGTTACATTTATGCAATAGAATATGCATTTATTAGACTTCAAGAGACAAGTCTAACAAGACAAAGTAAAAAATGATTACCTATACTATTTTTTCAGGATTAAAAATTGACTTTCAACAATATTGATAAGTTTAGGAAATATAAAATAATAATTATTTAGACAGTGTTTCTCATCACAAGGGGGTTTAGCTGACCCTTTGACCCTCCCCTGAATCCGTCCTTGCCATACATCAGTCACTTACTCAGACTGTTAGAAGATTCAACCACCTGAATGATTCTCTGATGGAGGATAAAGAAACACGAATAATAAACGAACTTTAACCTATTCGTGGTACTGTACAACATTTTTAAAAATAGTTAAATAAAGATGGATAAGGTCCTTTTGACGAAGCTGACGATGAAAACGGGGGGAGGGTGGGGGGCAGAATATAGTGACGGTTACGTAATTTTTACATAAATTTACCAAACTTCAACCTAATCGCACGGTATGTTATAAATAAGGCTAAATGTATGACGGAGAACAAGATTGCTTTTCACGTTATTACATAACACAGCAAAAACAAGAAGTTCTGTCTAGAACTAGACGAGCCTACTTTCCCGTATACCCATACTACTTTCTAGTACCTGATCAATATTCTAAAAAATAGCTAAAATCGCAAATTTTTTCAAACATCTTTTAAAAATACTTTAAGCTGATTTCTACGAATAAAATAATCCCCACTCATCTAAAAAAATTTTATGCGTAAAAAAAAAAGCAGCAACTTTTAAACAAAGCAGCTAATACACTTTTTTCCATTAAAAAAAATCTTTAACAGCTTTCAAAACGAGAAAATAATAATTAAAATTAATCAGCTCATTAAAATAAATACATCATATCAAAAAAAAAAAAAAAATCGTTTCTTTTCCCCTGTTGCCAAAAAACATTTTTTTAAATGAATTAATGCACTTACCAAAAAAAAAAAAAAACAATAAAATGTCAACTTAAAGAAATAATTTTCTTTGTCAAAAAAAAAAAAAAAAATCGTCTGCGCATATCTTTATGTAGAAACATAAATGACTTCGAGTTTATTCGCCAAAAACTGAGTACCTAAATTGAAACTTTAGCGTAAAAATAAAAACAAGTCATATCAACAATAATTATTTCACAGTTAAAACCATAGCTGCGGAGTCGGAGTCAATCTCATTTTGAGATAAAGGAGTCGGAGTCGAATATTTAAGAATCGGAGTCAGTCATTTGTCCACCGTGTATAAATTTTTGCCAAAACTACGAAGTCAGAGTCAAAGTCGGGGAGTCGGAGTCCGATTAATTGTCGGGCACAGGAGTCGGAGTCGGAGTCAAGTGCCCCTAAATTCTCGGAGTCGAAGTCTGGAGTTTGACGTCAAGAGTTATTTCCAACAAAATTTGTTTGAAGTAAATCCGCCTTCAAGTACGGAATCTTCATTGACTTTCAGTTTCCCCGTAGGCACTATTGTTAAGGGATTTGAACTGTTCAAAATTAAACGGAAAATTGTTCAAATCAAAAAGATATTTTATATACAAGTTTTTCATCAAAAACTTTTTCCTACAAAGCTGGTTTGAAGCAAATTCGCCTCACAGTTCGGAATTGCTTTGAATTTCCCCGTAGGCGCTAATGTTAAGTTTTTTTGAACTGTTCAAAATTGAACAAAAAATAGTTCAAATCGAAAAGTGAAATATGGGAATGAGGTGTCCTCGCCGAGATCTTTCGAACAAAAAAAAGTTTGTTCGAATCGGACAATTCATTCAAAAGTTATTAGGGGGGGGGGGGGGACAGACAGACAGACAGACAGACCGACAGACATTTTTCCCCATCTCAATACCCTACTTTCCAATTTTAAATTTTTCAATATTTATTTAATTATTTTATTTATTTTTGACTTTTTTTTGTTTTTCACGATATTTTTAAGATGCATTAAGCCTTCTTTCATGCTTTTTTCTTCTTTTTCTGACTTTTACTGGGAAAGTAGGCTAAAAAGTATAAATTTTAGAAAGTAGAGTAGAAGGCGTTGATGAAATCTAAAAAGTGGGTCCATCATGAGTTACTTAATTTTTTGGAGATACCAAGAACCCTTGAAGGAGTGAAGCCTGTGCCCATACATCAGTCACTTCGTTACTCAGACAGCCAGAAGAGATTACAGGATAAATGCGCAACCAGTTTGGGCTCAGGCAAAGAGTGTATCCTGGCTCTGCGCAATAATGTGCTGGTGGACGATAAGGAAACCCGAATGCAAGATAGAGCCTCCGCTCTGGAAGATTGTGGTTTTCGGAATCTTTTTCATGTGGACCGAACCCTTGTAAGTGCCGCCTTCCATTTTCGAATGGAAGTGTCACAGGCCCCTTATCGGGAGGAGAGACATAAGGTTGACACGTTCCACATCAGTCTCCCCCTTTGCAGGTTCGTTTTATCTGGACGAGTTTGGCCTTTTCTTCCAACGAGTGGGATCTGTTGGGGAAGGAGATGATAAGAAGACGCACTCAACGCGTGTCTCTCTTTTTCGAGAACCTTGCAGACGAGAAGAGAGCCTTGTGTTAACGAACACAGGTATGCACAGACATGCGGAGTTCTAGAAATGTTCGACCGGACTCCGTTGAAGCAACAGAACTTAGAGTGGAGTGGAGGATAAATAACACGACATTTACTTGTCTGGATTGAAAACCTGAATTAAATTAAAGATTGAAGTAATTAATGTTAGACAAGCAGTGATGTCAGTTTTCCAAATAGCTAGAATATAACTGAAATGTTGTTTGTTCTTACTATTCTCATATGATATAGCTTAGCTACATCATCTCCATAAAAACCGAAAATTTCCAAACAGTCCAGAAAAAAAATGGGTCTGTTAAAAATCTTAGGCAATGTGAAACTTAAGCACTGGAGTATGTGACTAGGAGATGCCTGATCGGCCCTGCACCAATAACTCTCCCGGAATTGCTTCTCCCCTGTTGGAAAGCAAGGGATTTGATGTGTCCACCAGGGTTGCCAACTTAGGGGTTTTCCCCCTAAATTTAGGGGGGAAATTTTAGAATGGGATTTTTTTTAGGGGGATAAAATTTTTAGGGGTAAATTTAGGGGTTTAAGTTTTAGGGTTTCATTTGGTAAAAACGTTCTTCTTTTACCTATGAAAATGCTATTTTTCGATTGTTTCATGCATTTTTTTTACTTACATATACTTTTTGAGCCTTTGTAGCCATTGGTTCTGATCAGAAATGACGTAAAAATGATAAAAATGACTTTTAATCCCTTGTGTGACGTCACAGTTAAAGGATCACATGACTTTCTGACGTCATTTAGGGGTTTTATGAGTTGAGTTTAGGGGGAAACATTTTTAGGAGTTGGCAACCCTGGTGTCCACGTCGTCTCCTATGGATGTTCAGATGAAATGACCATCGAGGTCTTTTGCCAAAATACCAAGAATATAACCGCACTAAAAAAATTGCTAACAGCTACGACACTTTTATCCTCTTGTCGTCCAATAACGTTCATGATAAACGTATTTCCTTGCGCCATAGAGAATATTGCTGTGTCCGTAGCGACAAATCTTTCAAATCACTGAAGTCTATGAGAGGCAGGGCCTGATTACTGAATAGGTCAACTAGACCAGGGCTTCGCAACCGGTGTGCCGCGGAACACTGGTGCGTCACGTCAAGGAACCGGGTGTGCCGCGGTATTTTTGTAGTTATATAAAAACAAAGAGCCTTGATGTATTTTATTTTAAAGTTACGATCAAATAGCGTTTGTATCGTTCTGTAACTTCTCAATTCACCCTGTAGATCCTGTGCAATAAGACATACCCAAAAAGGGGAGAGGCGGGATTTGCTGCCCCACCTCTTTTAAACTTCTTGTGATCCTATTACCTTCAGTTTTTGAAAACGGATTCTAATTTCCACGAAATCAACTAATTATACAGAATTTTTTCTAAATCTTTCGCAAACGGGATTTTCGCGCCTCCTCCAGGTAGAGATCGTGCCCTCCCGCCCAGAATTTTTGCCACAGCTTTAACTTTTGTTTTCCTCTTTTCCGGTTCCGGTACTAATTTCATTTTATCGTAGTTTCTCAAAGCTTGGTTCTGAAACTTAGCAAACTGGAAATTAAAACCATATACTGTTTTCACCATCTTGAAGCTCTCATGGCAAAGATCTTACCAGATAAGCTGAAGTCAGTTTTGGCTGAAGTCGTGAAAATCGTGAATTTCATAAAATTGAGGCCACTTAATTCTCGCCTTTTCTCCGTATACTTTGTGAAGAACTGGGTGCAGATCACCACTCCCTACTTTTTCACACAAAGATTAGCTGGCTTTAATGTGGTAAGGTAATTTCAATAATTTTCGAATTGAGGAACAAGGTACGACAGTTTTTGATTTTAAAAAATGAAATGCAGTACGCCAGTTTGTTGTAAGACAAATATTGGATGGGAAAACTAGCGTACATGGCAGACATTTTTGAACACCTTAACAAATTGAATCGGAAAATGCAAGGACAAGGAGAGAATTTGGGTTACATGTATGCACAAGCTAA
This sequence comes from Uloborus diversus, assembly GCF_026930045.1. Classification (NCBI taxonomy): domain Eukaryota; kingdom Metazoa; phylum Arthropoda; class Arachnida; order Araneae; family Uloboridae; genus Uloborus; species Uloborus diversus. The sequence continues at coordinate 13,316,106 of NC_072737.1, forward strand.
ACGGGTTTAAATCAAAAATTCAGCTGTGGAGAGAAGTAGATCGTGGCTCATTGGACATGTTCAAACGGACCGTCAACATGGTATGTGAAGGAAATGGCATGGAAGAAAAGCTGCCGAATGTGGTGGCAGAGCATTTAGTCATACTTCAGGACATGTTTAAGCACTATTTCAAGAATACTGACAAAGAACAGTATGACTGGATTCGCGATCCATTCTCTTCATCTGCGGATGCATCATTTGAAGACCTTTCTTTGAAGGCTCGAGAAGAATTTATGGACCTCAAGAGCGACCGTACTCTTAAACTTGGGTTAAGCGAAGTGTCTCTGATCGAATTCCGGTTGCTGGTTAAGAATGAGTATCCCACCATCTCTTGTCTTGCTATTGATGTGCTGCTACCATTTTCAACTACATATCTTTGCGAACTCTGCTTCTTAGCCTTCAGACTTATAAAAAACAGCAAGAGAACATCTCTAAAGAGCCTGGATCAAGAGTTTTGTGTAGCTTTTTCCAGCATAGAGGCGAACATCAAACGTCTTTGCTCCTCAAGGTAGACGCAAGTGTCTCATTAGTGTCAAACGGAAGTTAGGTGCTTGGTTTTAATTTCTTGCTTTCTTCTTTCTTGAAACATTATTTGATAAATCGTTTAACTGCACTGCACGCTTTAATGACATGTTTTACAGAAATGCTTTGAAACATATGAAGCATAATTTTCTGTTAAGTCTGATGTAGGTGTTCATTATCAACCTCAATACATTCGAAATATTTTTACTTTCTAAATAAATTTAAATACACTACGTTAGTTATAACCGTTTTATTCATATGAAAAAAGTCCACCTCCCCTCGACTTTTTACCTGTGAATGATAAAAAGATTTACATATTACCATTGCGAAATTAAGTTCAGTGTGCCCCGTTGATTTAGAATTTTTTTAAGTGTGCCGCAAAGTAAAAAAGGTTGAGAAGCACTGAACTAGACCGTGGTCTAGGGCCCCCAAAAAGCTAAAATTGTTTCAACCAATCAATGGCTAAAATTGTTAGGTTAAACTACTGGGGAGCCCCGAAAAAAGTACATGACCTAAGGCCTCCTTATATCTATTGTGTAAATATGTGCCAATAATCTAGAATGCATGAATAAAGTCATAGTCCATAAAGTGTATATTTAACTGGTAAAGTGCGTAACACAGACATTAGCACCACGCAACAAGAGTTGAAGTTACTTCCAGAACTAAATAATAGGGTGTTACAGTTACATACGCTATCTGACAATCTCCGTTATATCTCTTTAGATAATTAAAAATCAAAGAAAAAAGTTCAAAATTTATTATTTACTGAAATACTAGGTTTTACCTGAAGCAAAAAAATGTAAAACAGTACTGTTTTAAGTTAAGAATCAAATTTTAATAAAGTAAAGAGTTCGTAAGTGAAAATGGAGATTTCGAGAAAATGGTGGGGCCTAGAAACATGGAATTTGTTAAGCAGGTGTTTTCCCTGACGTCACGCGCCTAGTCACTCGATCTTTTAAAAAGTAATTTGAAAAAAAGTTATCGAATTCTTTAAGCGATTTTTAGTACATTTTAATCCACCGACCTCTAACTAACTGCGTCAGAGAATTTTTTGTTTGGACCCAATTATAAAAATTCCACTTTTAAATGCGATGGGAAAAATTGTAAATATAACGATTTTCATAAGGTTTTAGTTGTAAGTAGTTTTTTTTTTTTTTTTTTGAATTCGCTCTTTACTTAGAAAATGTTGAATAATTCTAAAACACTTTTTACGAAACAAACAGCTTAACTTTTCGCTGCTTGTTAAACCCTTTATTCTCTTAAGTAAAAAAAAAAAAAAAAAAAAAAAAAAAAAAAAACTGCCCGTCTTGACTCAGTATCATTAATTTTCTTTGTCTTTTACAAGTTCTCAGGTAAAAATAAGGTTGTTCTGTCCTGCAACGATTGAATGCACTGCCCACAACTGGTCTTCAAAGTCCTACTTTTAAAAGCATTTACCAAGCAAAAAAAAAAAAAAAAACTGCAATGAATTTTAAATTGCACCAGTAAAGGCAAAGCTAAGATGTGCGTGCAGTATTTTTTTTTCTGGAGAGCATTATCATGGATTTTATAAAAACCTTGATTATTTAACTGTAGACAGTTTTTACAAAATCGGGAAGATAGGAATCAGTAGAGCAACGTAAATGAACACTGAACGTTCTCTTTTCTTTTGAGGCATCGATAAGTTAAGTACAGTAGAACCTCGTTATTCGGCCCCTGTTTATCCGGAATAAATTTTAAAACAGTTTTATATTCACATAAATAATATTGTAAAGTTATGGTAGTGAACTACAAGTCCACCAAACATTTAGTTTTAATTTTTATTACTTGTGCAATTCTTAAATAGATCGAGCAATAATCTACAGTCGTCCTCCTGACAACATGTAGTCAACATCTAGCAACATGGAACAGTCAGGGAATTGCACGGGGGAAGGGGGGGAGAGAAGGACACCTGTTGGCCCAGGCCCGAGCCAGAAGGGGCCCAATATTTTTAAAACTAGGCGTGAAATATAGGGGTAAACAATATGCAGGGAGACCTGGAAAAGTCATTTGTGACGGGCCCCAAAATTTCTGTGCACACCCCGGTACAATATGTATCTAATAAACAACATGGCAGACTTGTGTGGTGGAGTCACAGTCCGACATTACTGCAACTGAACTACAAATGATAAAGTGTTTGTGCGAAGCAATCACATATAATTTGACAAAAGCATTTTGTTTTGCTGTAATAAAAGGCGTGTCTGTTGATTAAAGAATGTTCTGTTAATTACCCCTGTTTTCCGGATTATCCTGATTTCCTTTGGTGCCAGTTAGTCCGGAAAAACGAGGTTCTACTGTTGATTCAATAACACCACTTAAATCTGAGAGGGACAGTTAAAATAGAGACATTGGTGATCAAACTTGACATGTACCTCTTCGACTCGAGTTATTTGAGAGGGATTACCCTTGTTTTCCGGATTTTCCTGATTTCCTTTGATCCCAATTAGTCCGGAAAAACGAGGTTCTACTATTGATTCAATAACACCACTTAAATCTGTGAGGGACAGCTAAAATAGAGACATTGGTGATCAAATTTGACATGCACCTCTTCGATTCGAGTTATTTGAGAGGGATTACCCTTGTTTTCCGGATTTTCCTGATTTCCTTTGATCCCAATTAGTCCGGAAAAACGAGGTTCTACTATTGATTCAATAACACCACTTAAATCTGAGAGGGACAGTTAAAATGGAGACATTGGTGATCAAATTTGACATGTACCTCTTCGATTCGAGTTATTTGAGAGGGATTCCCTGCCAGGAGGCAGACATAAGTGGGGTGCTTCTTCCATCGCACCGCAAGAAAGGAAAGAAGACAGGAAGGCCGACCGAGGGGGGAGAACACTATTTGGAATACCGTCCGCGCCACAAAGCACGAACACATACATAAACACAAAAGATGAAGAAAAAAAATCCATCTTTGACACGAAAATAGGAGATGTGCAGCATTAAAAAAACACAATGGCATAACGAGGACAAACCTCGGTGAATGCGGCAGGGGAAAAAAAACCGCTAATATTTTTTCTTGCAGGTCGAAGAGGTTCCAAAAATCGAACAAAAGACGGGGGCCCCGGTGATGGGTGTCCCTCCGTTCCGTTAGAGGTGTGCGTCGAATCCCGAAGAAAGGACAGAATCGGAATATTTTTAGACATTTTTCACGGAGAACTCGAGAAACCTAATGATTGTAATGCAAAAGCATTCTCATGATGATGCGGACAATGGAGCTCTGTGCATACGTGAATTCGCTGCGTCATGAAATTGATTCCTTTGCTGAGTTCTATTTTGATCTGTGAAGTTAGTTGCTCGTAACGAAACAGAATATGTGTACAAGAAGTGTCTCTAGGGTTGGCCGGATTGGACCCAATTGGGTTGTACCCAATGGGTTTTTTTGAAAAAACCCATTTAAAAAAACCCATTATTTAGCCCACTTTTGGGTTTTTTAAAATTTTCTGAGAAGTTTTTAGAAAAAATTGATTAATTTAAATACTTTCACAATTAAACTTATTTTTTATTTGTTCTTTACCACAGACAATGGACATAAAAAATGAATTTTGAACTTAAATAGTATTTCTTAACTCTTGACGGCATTAAAAAAATACTTCAAAGGTTTTAAATAAATATATTTAACTTTTTTCTTTAACTGGTCAATAAATAACTCAAATTACCTTGACTAAGTACTGTCACATCTGATTTTCGCAATATCTGTAGATTGTACAGAGGAAACTACTCTAGCTAAAAAGCTTTCATGGGAATTATTTCCTGCAAACCAACACGTCACAAATCTCAAATAAACAAGGTATATTTTTTAGAAATTAACTGGTTTCTCAAACGGTCAGACAGAAAACAGAATAGGATGTACAGTATTTTCATTATCTTGCGAAAAAGTTTAATATTTCTTAGTCTGTACACAGAAGTAGAAAAACAGGCAACATAAAGTTCAAAGAAATGTCTTGATTGAGCTGGAATTCAGTAAAAAGGGATTTAAACTACTTGAAATTCTACAGTAGTTTTGCATAACAAAATGAAATACAATAAAGTAAAATGCAAAAAAAAAAAAAAAAAAAGAAAAAAATGTAGTAATTAAAAATGAACAATAGATTTTATCACTCGAGAAGTAACTTTGGCTTAACTGTTGGTAATCATGGAAACTAAAAAATCTGAAACTTCACCATTCTTGGGTTTCGTCGTCTTTTATACTTTTCTTCAGAAAACGCTGAATTTTAACTGTTTTCCAGCTTTTTTTTACCCCAAGACAATTTTTGCGCTTTGTCCATATACTTACGCTACAATATGATACAAGTACCCCACATTTTCTCTAAAAAAAGACAAAAAAACCCACATTTCTTTTTAAAAACCCAGCTTTAGTTGGATTTTTTGGGTTTTATTTAAAAAAACCTAAAAAAAACCCTGGGTCCATGGGCTTTTTTAAAAAAACCCGGGTTTTTGCCAACCCTGAGTGTCTCCACCCCCAAGATTTAGTTTTTCTTAAAATAACGAAAACTTTTAAGGTTTAAAAAAAATGTGAAACCCTATGTGTCAGTTATATATTTTAAACTGGGACAGGAGTAAATCGAGGGTAGGTATAAACTACTTTGTTTTTATTTAAGCCAAATTGACATTCCTATTACTAGGTTCATATACATGCCTGTGAGGCTTGTTTATGATGATCAACGCCTTCCCCCCTCCCCCCAGGAAAAAATCTGACTTAGTGTAAGGGTGCGGAGTCGGAGTCGTGAAATCGGAGCCGGACTAATTTTGCGGTTAAGGAATCGGAGTTGGAGGTTTTAAAATTTCAGGAATTGGAGTCGATTGTTATCCGTCAAATCCTCAGTCCTGTTTGATACGACCAATCCCCTTCCGTGAGAAAATTCTTGCTTGTTATGACCCACTCCGAAGCCCAGTGGCACAGTGGTAGAGCTTCGCGCTTCCACGCCACAGGTCCGGGTTCGATTCCCGGGTCAGGCACGGTCGAATCAGCCGTTCATCTCTTCAGTGGGTCGAGAAAATGATTA